>NW_027101668.1:90000-123068 GCF_035046505.1 Tiliqua scincoides
TCTAGGTCGTTACTAACAAGTGCCCCCGCAGTCGTATTTAAGCAGCCCCCAGCAGCCAGTGGGCTATTAAATAAACCCAAGGCTGTCAAGTTAGAGCAAATATGTAGAAGGCCTTGTCAATATTCTCTCACCCACCCATCCCCCTTTCGCCGCACGGTGAGAAGTTCAGGGCAGTTGTTCTGGGTCTCTTTGGGGTGGAAAGCCCTAATCATCTCTTTCCAATTACCTGTTTACGCAACAACCTAGCAAAACAATTACGAAAGGGCACGACGCATGAGAACGCATGAGCACAAAGAACTGAACAGAAACCCAAAATCCATCTCTTCTGCCATCTTATTTTCAATTGTGGTCACACTGGAAGCCCTTTAAGCAGGGCACAAAAGCTACAGTCTACCCCTTCCTAGACAAGAGGTAGACTGCCCCTGAACATGGAGGTTCCACGGCCTTCAACAACCTCAAGCGAGGTTGTTTTCCACTGGGGTTCCGAGGGGGTCTCTTTCACTGCAGTGCTGTCCTTAGCTATGCTTTTAATTTTAAAGTTTTAAAATTACGCAGCTGGCTGCTTTGAGACCTAAGAACATCAGAAGAGCCCTGCTCGTTCAGGCCAAAGGCCCTTCTAGTCCAGCTTCCTGTATCTCACACTGGCCCACCAGGGAGCACACAAGACAACAAGATCCCTGTATTCTGTTACCACCCCCTTGTACCTGGCATTCAGAGGTAGCCTAAAACCCAGAGGTTGCATATACCCTTCATGGTTTGTAGCCTGTGATGGACTTTCCTCCATCAATCTCTCCAATCCCCTTTTAAAAGACTTCCAGGCCTCTGTGAGAGTTATCTCCCTTCAGGAATAGGTCTTAAGACCCTTTTGAAGCCATCTAACTCTGTGGCCACAGGTCCTGTGAGAGTGAGTTCCACAGGTCAATCGGCATGGTTTAAGAGAGTCCTTTCTCTTTTCAGGCCTGAATCTACTGTCCATTGCTCTGTCACCTGAGTGACCCCAAGTTCTTCTAGTGTTATGAAAGAAAGAGAGGGAAAAAGTTCTCCCTATAGAAGAAAAAGGATTTATAAATAGCAGATGTAAGGGCTGATTCTAAATCAATCTCCGTTCAGACCTCCCAAAACTTCAACCACTAAAGGTTCAAGCAGCTTTGTAGTTGCGTTTTCAGTCAATCCCAGTCAATCTTGTCCACCCCCCTTCTTTGTGATATGTTCCAGGTGGAACAAATTGGCTCCATTTAATCAGATCAAATTTTTCATTATGGTCTCAGACCATTTAATCACCTGTCCATCAAGTGCTTTTTCCATCCAGACAGAACACTGTGGCCCAATTAAGACACGATCGGGTCACACGAGAGCTGCCCGACAGCCAGACGTTTGCTCTGGTGAGGTCTCAGATAGAAGTCGGAAAGGGACCAGCGAGAAGAATTCCCCAACCCCAGAAATTGGGGGATTTCCCCTTCCAAAAATGCCAAACTTTAAAAAAAAAAAAAAAAGAGTCTTGAAAGGATACGAGATCGCAAATCACATTAGTGTGAAAAAGGGAAACCGAGACAGACATCAACTAGCGCAAGGTTGGAGTCTTTGGCAGCCAGGAGGTGGCGCTCTTGCTTTTCCACAAGCTCTACTCCTGGGGAGACCAACCTTAAGATGCTCCAACCAAGGGGTAGACTCTGTGTGACTAAGGCCGTATTTTAACAGCAACAAATTATCGCTCAGGTTTTTTTCAGCAGCAAACAAATGAATCACGGGCCTCATTAAACTCTCTATCCAGAAAAAGCACCCCGTATAAATCTGGGAGGAAGGGTAGGGGTTTGATTTGTGTTCCGCCGTGGCCAGATGGGGAATAAACTCTATCATTTCATTTTACATATATAAAAAGGGGGCTGACTGCGCAGCTTCTTCCACCCCCAATCCCAGCAACCGTCTCTTATCCAAAAGCGAGCGTCCGAGGTTAGCTGCTTTGCAGGTTACGGAATACCCATCGACATTTCAGAGGGGCAAACAGGGGCATCGTTGCTCTTCTTTGCCCACCAAGGATCACAACATGGGACACATGGAACACATTTCACTGGCATGCAAGTGGCAGAGAAGATGGGGATTGGTCCACATTAAAACACACCAAACTGGAGGGAGAAACTGTCTGAAGCTGCCCACTGAATCCTAGGTTGATACTGTTTGTGGTGACTCTGGACATTTGCAGCTCTCTCTCTCTCTCTCTCTCTGTCCTGGTTATTTGCGTCCCACTATAACTGGATATCAAACAGACAATAAGGGAACAAACAGACAATAAGTGGGCAACAAATCCTCCGCAACAAATTTGCAAAGTCTCTTATCCCAGCCTGAACTCTAACCTTAATCCTATCTTTGTGCTTTAAAAATAAAAAAAGTACATTTAATATAAATATACATATTTGGGGACACACACACAAAAAAAACTGGACACAAATGTCCAGGGATGTCAATGACCAGGGCACACTTGGCTGGGACATGGTTGTCCAAAACACAATCACCCTTCTAAATAACCATACCATTATAAATGTCCACATGGACTCTGTCAATCGCCAGTACTTACTTGATCTTTGGTTTTTGATGAAGAATAGCTTAAGTCGCTCCTTGAAGGTGTTTTCGTTCACATAAAACTCCACTTGGACCCTGCAAGGGGAAGAAACAAGGGAGATTTAGGATCACAATTGGGACATCCCTGGTTTGAACGTTGCCACTATCATGAATTCAGGAGGTGGCCTTAGGTGAGCCTCAGTCTTCCCCTTCTGTAAAATGGGGATAAGGCTATGCACTCGCCTTATTGGGCTGTTGAGAGGGCAACATTAAGACAGAACCAGAGAGATTTGCACTCTTAAAATGGGGACTGCCTTCTTATTAGAATAACCATGACTCGAGGTCTAGCATTTCTGTGCAACATGCTTTGTAGCAAGGCAAATGGCTTCAGAGTTCTGCTACCTTCCAGTTGTATTCTACTCCTTCGAGGCAGTGGGGGACACGCACTCAAACCTCATTTGCACATGTTGCACAATAATCACTGTGTAGATTAGGGGCTTCCAAACTCTGGCCTGCAGGCAGGATACAGTGTGCCAGAAAATCAGTTCGGGCGTGACAGGACAGTGGTAAAGCCCTACCGCCTCCTATCTTTGCATCTGATCTTCAGATGCAGAAACTCACACCAGGCAGTCACTTCCCCTGGGAAATCGGGGCACAGAGTTGCTCAAGAGGCTAGACACGATAGGGCAAAACTAAGGCCCTTTTTGGAATCAGCACCCCAGACATACCCAGGAATAGGTCTAACTTTTAAGACAGCAAAATGTGTGTTGATCTGTGTAAACGACAAAATAGAATTCATTATATTGAGCAAACCTTGACTGAGTTTAATTCATTAAGTGCACCCTCCAAGCTAATGCTACCCATCACCTTGACGTCCCAGACACACGCCAATTCCTTCCAACTCTCTTTAAAAACAAATCTCCTGACGCATGACTCCAGCTTTCCATTCCATGCGTCTTAAGGGAAGGGAGCCACAGTGAGCCAACTGACCCACGGGTGAGCAGAGAATGATGCCCCACACACATCAGTGCGCATCAGTTTAGCCTGGTGGGCTGCTTCTTTTGCAACCCAGTTTGTGTGCACACAAATCCATCACCGATCTCGGCTTTGGCAAAGCTTCCCCCCCCAGTGGAAAAAGTTGCAGCCATCGATCACAACACTTCCATTTATTGGCTGCCATACATAAGTGATGCTTTAAAAAAAATGACACCACCCCCTCGGCAGAAGAAAAACATTTATAACGGAGAGGCAAAACAACAGCATCCATCTCTGCTTTTGGACGGATGACTGGCTAACAAATGTCACTACCGCCTGCCACATAAACGACGACGGACAGATTGAAAAAGAAAGCCAAGCAACATCCCTGCTCCCAACTTGTCAATTTCATAGCATTGGACTGTCACTGTATCCCCCAAGGAACCCTGGGAATTGTAGTTTGGTGAGGATGCTGAAAGATGACAGGAGGCAGACCATCCCCCTTACCTTTTGTGATGGTCCCCTTACAGTTACCATCTTATGCACGTCACTCAGAAGTATAGTATTGGCAACCTTCAGTCTCGAAAGACTATGGTATCGCGCTCTGAAAGGTGGTTCTGGCACAGCGTCTAGTGTGGCTGAAAAGGCCAATCCGGGAGTGACAATCCCTTCCACACCGGGAGCAAGTGCAGTCTGTCCCTGGTCTGTCTCCCTGGCTATGGGCCTTCCTTCTTTGCCTCTTAGCCTCAGACTGTTGGCAAAGTGTCTCTTCAAACTGGGAAAGGCCATGCTGCACAGCCTGCCTCCAAGCGGGCCGCTCAGAGGCCAGGGTTTCCCACTTGTTGAGGTCCATCCCTAAGGCCTTCAGATCCCTCTTGCAGATGTCCTTGTATCGCAGCTGTGGTCTACCTGTAGGGCGCTTTCCTTGCACGAGTTCTCCATAGAGGAGATCGTACATCCTGTAGAATTCAATGGGACTTACTCCAAGAGAAGTATGTATATAGGATTGCAGTGTTAGTGTCTGTTTTTAGAAGTCTATAGGGCAGTGGTTCTCACACATTTGGCACCGGGACCCACTTTTTAGAATCAGAATCTGTCAGGACCCACCAGAAGTGATGTCATAACTGCAAGTTATATCACCAAACAGGAAAATTAACCATCCAAGGCTGCAATCCTACCCGCACTTAGCCAGGAGTAAGACCAATTGACTGCCATTGTTAAAAGAATATACACAGTAGCTTGTTAAACGTACAGGTCTGTCACACTTCCCCAAATGCAGTCACATACCATGGGAGCATCAAGCCGAATATATTAAAAATAAAATATTGAAATGAACGGTTTGCGACCCACCTAGTGGGTCCCGACCCACAGTTTGAGAAACACTGCTATAGGGAGATCAGATCCGGCTGAAACTCTGGTCAAATTAGGGGATGTGGCTTTAATTAAGGGTGTCAGTTTAGGGGAGTGTTCCGGGCATCTGGTCCCAAGGGATTTTAAAATTTGTTTTTGCCCCCAGGTGCCTCAGCTACACCACTGCTTCCAAGCCCCCTTGGAGCACCATCTCGTCCACCCTCCATCACTTCCTACACACAGCTGAGTCTCCAAGGATTGCCAGCGTGAACTGAGAGCTCTTTTGTGCTGTGGAACTGCAAAGAGCTGGATGCAGTCAGCCTCTCCAGGCATTCTGCTTCTCGGTTCTGTGAACACAGAGCGCACGACACCATAGATGATGCATCGTCTCACCCAACGGCTCTCCAAACACTGTGGAGCCGTGCAGTTGCACGGGGTCCCTGACCATCAATGACAAATAAGTGCAATAATTCACAGGCTTCTCGCGTCCAGGCCGGAGAAAACAAAACCACCACCACCCACGCAGTGAATGAAATCAGATGGTTCACACATGCACATAACTTCAAGGACACAGAATGATGGGGCAGCTCACACGTGTGAACAAGCCACCAAGGACTGAACACCACAGGGGCACAAATGTCCCAGAGACTGGGTTCCCCCCATAACCACAGTTTCTGTACCCGCAGGTAGGCCCTGGAACAGAACCCTGTAGTTAAAGGGGACTGTTGTTGGCAACCTTCAGTCTCGAAAGACTCTGGTATCGCGCTCTGAAAGGTGGTTCTGGAACAGCGTCTAGTGTGGCTGAAAAGGCCGATTCGGGAGTGACAATCCCTTCCACACTGGGAGCAAGTGTAGTCTGTCCCTGGTCTGTCTCCCTGGCTATGGGCCTTCCTTCTTTGCCTCTTAGCCTCAGACTGTTGGCCAAGTGTCTCTTCAAACTGGGAAAGGCCATGTTGCACAGCCTGCCTCCAAGCGGGCCGTTCAGAGGCCAGGGTTTCCCATCTGTTGAGGTCCACTCCTAAGGCCTTCAGATCCCTCTTGCAGATGTCCTTGTATCGCAGCTGTGGTCTACCTGTAGGGCGCTTTCCTTGCACGAGTTCTCCATAGAGGAGATCCTTTGGGATCCGCCCATCATCCATTCTCACGACATGACCGAGCCAACGCAGGCGTCTCTGTTTCAGCAGTGCGTGCATGCTAGGGATTCCAGCACGTTCCAGGACTGTGTTGTTTGGAACTTTGTCCTGCCAGGTGATGCCGAGAATACGTCGGAGGCAGCACATGTGGAAAGCATTCAGTTTCCTCTCCTGTTGTGAGTGAAGAGTCCATGACTCGCTGCAGTACAGAAGTGTACTAAGGTTAACAAAAGATCTGTTCAGGAAAGGGGATGGATAGAAGATTCCACTTCTCCCATGTTGTTGACACAACCTGGGTGCTGACTCCATGTCTGAAGGCTCTTCAGGACCTTCTGGACATGACCAAAAGGGTCCTCTGATCATGTCCAGGAGTTCTGGGGTGCAAGGAGGCCAAAACCGGCCTCCTCATGCCTCAGAAGTCTTCATGGAGGCCTCCAAAAATCACTTCCGGTCACCAAGAATCAGAAATGCCTTTTAGAGGCCTCTAGGAGAACTTCTGGGGTCTTCTAAAGCCTGGGGAGGCTGCGTATGACCTCCACACACCTTAGAACACTCCCAAATGTGGGAGGTGCTTTGAGAGCTTTCCTGTGGATTTAATTATCCACGGAAATTGGTGTCCTCAAGGGAACAGATTCCTGGCAGGTACCGATGGGCCACCATATACACCACTTTTCAACGAAGTTCTCAAGGTAGTTTAAAGTGAAAATCAAATCATAACATGATTCCCGGTCCCCAAAAGGCTCACAATCTAAAAAAAAAAAACATGCAGAAGAGAATATTAGCAAGCAACCACTAGGAGGTCCCGCATTGGGGTGAAAAAGGACATCCCCCCCTGCCCCCCAGCTAAACAGCACACTTCATTTATGTGAGAGAACATAGATCTGGAAAGCAAAGCCACTGGGGACATAGAATAATCATTTCAGAACATCTGACACGCTCAGAGAAAATTAGGTAGATACATCCACAATCTACCTTAAACAGGTTTTCGTTGCCGTTTCCCCCAAGGACGCCTGAAAATTGCACTGAACTGTTAACAAACCCTAATCCTTCCCCCCCCCCACCACGAAAGTGCAGGTCCCCAAAGAGGACGTGACCGTGAAGCCAGTTTAAGTCAGAACCAGTTTAAGTTTAACCAGAACCAGGGGACATCTACTAAAATTGAGTGTTGGGAGGGTTAGGATAGACAAAAGAAAATATTTCTTTACTCAGTGTGTGGTCGGTCTGTGGAACTCCTTGCCACAGGATGTGGTGACGGCATCTGGGCTGGACGCCTTTAAAAGGGGATTGGACAAGTTTCTGGAGGAGAAATCCATTACGGGTTACAAGCCATGATGTGTATGTGCAACCTCCCGTTTTTAGAAATGGGCTGTGTCAGATGCAAGGGAGGGCACCAGGATGCATCTTGTTATCTGGTGTGCTCCCTGGGGCATTTGGTGGGCCGCTGTGAGATACAGGAAGCTGGACTAGATGGGCCTATGGCCTGATCCAGTGGGGCTGTTCTTATGTTCTTAAGTCTGCACCATAGCTACGCCCCGTTCATGCCCTCTCGCTCGCTGACGGCGCATTTTAAAATCTCCAACTCCAACAGGAACCCGTGAAATTGGATTCCCCCCCCCCCCAAACAAGCATGCAGTTCAAAGCTAACTTACTGTGACAGGGAGGAATCCATACTGAAATCTTCGACGTGGGGCCTACAGACACAGGGTAAAAGGAGCATTAAGGAGTCAGACACACATCAACAGACCATTCAGAAGGTTCTTGGACACCACCAGTGAAGCCAGACAACAGCAAGGTAAAGTCACTGAGGATCAAGAGGACCGAAGGGATGGGGAACTGCTTTCCTCAATGAGATCTTGCTCCTCTGTAGATAGAAATTACGTACGTTGATTTAAAGATAGGGACCTTTTCTGTGCCGAGGGAAGCTAGCAGGGGAAGGAGTCCTGGAATTTGGACAATCCTTGGAGGGCTTCAGTGAATTAACCCTTCATATGAACTTATCGTCAACTGGAATGATGGTTTGTGAAGGTCTAGGACAGTGGTTACCAAACTCTGGAGCACCATGACCCACCTCCTGTTCCATGGTGGGTCGCAACCCAAAAAGTCTTACATGGATTCCCTAAAGGTTGCTTTTGGGTGGTGCCAGCACATGACCCACTCTGTTGGCTTCCGTGGGTGTCAGAGTGTCTCCAGGACGCAACAGGAAGTCACACAAGCAAACTGGACTTTTGGAGATAAGTGGATAGACGGAACTGGGCACCCCTTAACACCTGCCTCAGCCAGCCACATGGGTGAGCCCCCCAGTGGCTGGGGGCAACTGAGGAAGGAGAAGGAAGTGGCAAGTGGGGGCAAACAGGAAAATAAACACGCAGTTCTAGGGCACAATCCTAACCAGGTCTACTCAGAAGCACGTCCCATTTTGTTCAATGGGGCTTACTCATTACTCAAAGTGTGGTTAGGATTGCAGACATAGTCTTATATGTTCTTAAGCATAGTTTCAGCCGGGAACGGGGGCCAAAGAAAGACGGCAAGTGCTTTTCACTGGAGGCGGGAGAGGAATTCGAAAGGAAGGCTGCTTGCTCTGGTATCATAGAGCTCAATTACTATGTCCTTGGTCCTACACCTAGATCAGTGTTCTCAACTGTGGGTCGGGACCCACTTGGTGGGTCGCGATCCGATTTCTGATGGCTGGCGGCAGCCATCTTGGAAGATGGCAAAAGACCCAGTTGGCACCATTTTGGAAGTGGGCAAAGCCTGGGCGTGGCCATTTCAAGCTTCCCGGCATTGAGACGGCACTAAGAGCTGCTGCCTTCCAGCTGGACCTCCCTCTGCACTCGGAGGCTCTCCCTCGGGGGGGGGCCAATCGTGGAGTGCAGGCTTGGATTGCAGGCAAAGAAGGCCGGACGAGAGGGTGGACGAGCCAGCCAGGCTTCTCTCCACCAACCTTTGTCAGCTTGGCTGCCTTGACGGGATGGGCTGCCTCGGGGTTGCAAGACAGAGCGGCTCTCCCCCCTGCAGCTGGACTGCGCTGGAGAGTGTAGGCGGAGACCTGAACACAGGGCTTGGGTGAGTAGAGGCAGACCCCCGCGATCTCCCCTCTTGTGAGCCTGCCATGAAAGCAGCATCACTGACACCACCACCCCACTGCCGTTCTTGTCCTCTGCATCAAAACCTCTCTGAAATCGCCTGGAAGCCGCGATCCTTTCCCGCCCTGGCTAGCACGTCCTCTCTTTATATCTTTGCTGGGGGTGAAGGGGGATCCCTAGTTGCCTGGCTGCCAAGCACCCAGGCTCCCCCAGCCACTTCTCTGATGTGCACCCTTCCCCTCTTCTTACTTCTCTCTTAGCTGCAATTCTGTCTACTCTTACCTGGGAGTAAGCCCCATTGTCAATAATGGGAGCCAATTCTGAGTAGACGCGCTTAGGCTTGGGGGGAAGGAGGGGAAGCGTCCCTGTTTATCTTTCTTCTGAGGGGGATATACTGTTTTTATTTCCTTCGTTTACAAAATCTCAATTTACAGTTTGAGTTTCTAGACAAGAACGTCCTGCTTGATGACGTCACTTCCGGCCCCGAGATCACAGCGATGTCACTTCCTGTTTGATGATGTCATTTCTGGCTAGGACATCACTCCAGGCTGCTGGCAACCACTTCGGCTCCGAGATCACAGCGATGTCACTTACTGTTTGATGATGGTCATTTCTGGCTAGGACATCACTTCCAGGCTGCTGGCACCACTTCCGGCTCCGAGATCACAAGCGATGTCACTTCCTGTTTGATGATGTCATTTCTGGCTAGGACATCCCTTCCAGGTTGCTGACATCACTTCCGGTGGGCCCAGGCAGATTGTCATTCTCAGAAGTGGGTCCCAGGCTAAAAAGTTTGAGAAGCACTGCCCTAGATTTTTAATGGATATTGATTGCACTTCCTGCCTTTGTCCTGGAATAATAGGGGGATCTGGCATTGAGCATTGCCCTAGCAAGTAGCATTAGAATTTAAAAGCATCTTGAGATGATCAGAGTCTGCTAATGGGTGCTGCTCTATCTCTCTGTGTGTGTGTGTGTGCGTGCGTGCGCATCTTGCATACCATTTTGCCCCCTTGCTTTTTGGAACCTCATCCTCAACCTCCATCATGAATGACATCCCCTTCCATTTACTTCCGCTGGGAGGTTGGCCTGTCTCCTGCGAAGAGTGGACACATTGCTTCAGGTATCGGGCCACCCCGAATAAAGTGGGTCCTCATTATCTGTACGCTCAGTATCCACAGATTAAAATATCCGCGGGGGGCAAGGCTGCAACTGGAGGGCCTTAAAGACCTCCTCCCAGACTCAACAGGAAGTGCCTTCCGCATGCTTCCAAAGGCCTCCTGGAGGCTGCTGAAAGGTACTTCTGATCCAACCTCCCCCCCAATGAATTTCACTAGCTGCAGATATGGGTGTCTGTAGAGGGTCCTGGAACGATACCAAAGACCCACTGTATGTTGGTGGAGTGTCAATCTGCTGGAGGAAAGGCATCATTTTAGAACTACGGTGATGGTGTTTGCACTGGTGGTGTCCTCCTTGAACCTTCTGTGATTGGTCCATGCGGATTAAACCAACAAAAATGGAGGGGGGGGAGCAACAAGACAAATGGAAAAAGGGGTGGAATTACGGATGGCACAAAATGACACAGAGTGGGACGATCTCAAGAAACGTTTTGTTCCAAACAGACATAAACATGTACTGCATATTTTCCAAGGATGTTGGTTTGGGGCTTGCTTGGATTGGCCCAAACAGTTTTCCCCCAGAGAACCTCCAATCCAGTGGCATCACTAGGGTTTATCTCACCCCCATGATGAACCTTCTCTCATGCAGTGGGCCGGACAATGCCCCATTTCCCCACCCCACTGGTTTTCTGGCTATAACATTTGATAGAAAAGAGATAATTCAACATGGTTTGCTTCATTGCATTCTACACGAACTTACGCATCGATTGACATATAACATGATGGTCCTTATTCAAAAGTACCCAAGTTCAAAAACTTTTTGCCCAGTAGTGTCACCCCCCCCCGTGTGTGTCATCCGGGGTGGCCCGTACCCCTAGAACCCCCTAATGACGTCACTGCTCCGCCCATCATATCGAGGCCTTGGAGAAATGATCCAACGAATTTTCGTTTAAAACCCCATTTGGATAAATGGGAGTTTATGGTCAGCCTGCCTGTATAAAAACCATCTTGAGCCTACAAGAAAGGCGGCACTGTATATAAATATTGTAATACATAAATAAGCTTCTGACCCAATCTCAGCTGGTCTTACCCCTTGTTAAACTCGTCACTTACTAGTCTCCAGGTCACCAGCTATTGCTCTCTTGACACCTGGAGAAGGCCAGCTCTTCAAGACGACAGGATCTATTCCCTCCATCCTCCCAGTTCGCACCTCGGCGCCCACCCTCCAATCCCCACCTTTCCATTTCGTAATGAGAATCTCATGACATCCTTTCACCCCCATTTTGAAAATGACACCCACATCCCCCATTTTGCCATCCTTCCAGAAACAGGACACAACTTCTAGAACATTCATTCATTCATTCATTCATTCTAAAGATTTATAACTGCTTTTGCAAAGCTCCAAGTGTGTACCATTTCGATAGCACATGACACATAAAAAGCCATAAAATAAATCACCCCTCCTCACAAGCCAAGCAAAATGAGTGTGTCAGAAACCATATAGCAAAGAAATCATATAGCCAGAAACCAGATAGCAAAGGGGCTGTCACAGGTCAACAGAGAAGACCCTGCACCATAACAACATAAAAACAGCCCCACTGGATCAGGCCATAGGCCCCACCTAGTCCAGCTTCCTGTATCTCACAGCGGCCCACCAAATGCCCCAGGGAGCATAAGAACATAAGAGCAGCCCCACTGGATCAGGCCAGAGGCCCATCTAGTCCAGCTTCCTGGATCTCACAGCGGCCCACCAAATGCCCAGGGAGCAGAAGAACATAAGAGCAGCCCCACTGGATCAGGCCAGAGGCCCATCTAGTCCAGCTTCTGCATCTCACAGCGGCCCACCAAATGCCCCAGGAGCATAAGAACATAGAGCAGCCCCACTGGATCAGGCCGTAGGCTCATCTAGTCCAGATTCCTGTATCTCACAGCGGCCCCACCAAATGCCCCAGGGAGCATAAGAACATAAGAGCAGCCCCGCTGGATCAGGCCAGAGGCCCATCTAGTCCAGCTTCCTGGATCTCACAGCGGCCCACCAAATGCCCCAGGAGCATAAGAACATAAGAGCAGCCCCGCTGGATCAGGCCAGAGGCCCATCTAGGTCAGCTTCCTGCATCTCACAGCGGCCCACCAAATGCCCCAGGGAGCATAAAAACATAAGAGCAGCCCCCGCTGGATCAGGCCAGAGGCCCATCTAGTCCAGCTTCCTGGATCTCACAGCGGCCCACCAAATGCCCCAGGGAGCATAAGAACATAAGAGCAGCCCCCGCTGGATCAGGCAGAGGCCCATCTAGTCCAGCTTCCTGCATCTCACAGCGGCCCACCAAATGCCCCAGGGAGCATAAGAACATAAGAGCAGCCCCACTGGATCAGGCCACAGGCCCATCTAGTCCAGCTTCCTGGATCTCACAGCGGCCCACCAAATGCCCCAGGAAGCATAAGAACATAAGAGCAGCCCCGCTGGATCAGGCCAGAGGCCCATCTAGTCCAGCTTCCTGGATCTCACAGCGGCCCACCAAATGCCCCAGGGAGCATAAGAACATAAGAGCAGCCCCGCTGGATCAGGCCACAGGCCCATCTAGTCCAGCTTCCTGCATCTCACAGCGGCCCACCAAACGCCCCAGGGAGCATAAGAACATAAGAGCAGCCCCGCTGGATCAGGCCATAGGCCCATCTAGTCCAGCTTCCTGCATCTCACAGCGGCCCACCCAATGCCCCAGGGAGCATAAGAACATAAGAGCAGCCCCACTGGATCAGGCCACAGGCCCATCTAGTCCAGCTTCCTGGATCTCACAGCGGCCCACCCAATGCCCCAGGGAGCATAAGAACATAAGAGCAGCCGCACTGGATCAAGGCCATAGGCCCATCTAGTCCAGCTTCCTGTATTCTCACACCAAATGCCCCAGGGAGCACACCAGATCACAAGAGACCTGCATCCTGGTGCCCTCCCTTGCATCTGGCTTTCTGACACAGCCCATTACATGACATATTACATGACATTACGTGACAGCCCATGACAAAGTCACCTTGCTGGCACCCCCACCCCCGGCTCAGATAGTGAAAATACTCTAAGCCAGTTTCTCTCAAACTGTGGGTCAGGACCCACTAGGTGGGTCACGAGCCCATTTCAGGTGGGTCCCCATTCATTTCATTATTTTATTTCTAATATAGTAGACTTGATGCTACCAGGGTATGTGACTGCATATGGACAATAATGCAGATCTATACTTTTAATAGGCTACTGTGTATAGGCTTTCAACAATGAGAGTCAATGGGACTTACTCCTGGGTAAGTGTGGGTAGGATTGCAGCCGAGGTTTGTTCAAAATTTTCCGGCGTGATGATGTCATTTCCGGTCATGACATCACTTTCGGTGGGTCCTGACAGATTCTCGTTCTCAAAAGTGGGTCCCTGTGCAAAATGTTTGAGAACCGCTGCTCTAAGCAGGCCCTAACTGACCATTGTACGGAATGGACGGGAGAAGGTGGTCTTTCAGATATCCCAGCCCCATGGGCTTGAAAGGCAACTTCTCGCCCTGCAGGCGGAGTGAACAATCAAGCCTAGTGGTTAAACCCCATTGACACATTCAGACTGATCAGACTTACGAAAATCATTCTCAATTTGAAGGTACAATCCCACCGCCCCAAACGGACCCAGATGTGCTTGAATAAAATAGCGTAACTTGGTGATCGACTTCCTCCACATCCAAGGGAGATCTGCCAATGGCTCTTCAGGGAAGGGGATGAGGAAGAAGGTCTTCTAAAAGCCCACAGGTGTTTTTTTGGGGGGGCGCGCGCTGGTAAGGTTTGTGCTGCCAACTCCACTGAAGGGAGAATGTTCTGCCAATTTCTCTCCTTCCACTCTCAGCAGTCATCTTTTTTTTTTTTTACTGTGAAAAGATTCCTTGCCGGGAGAGGAAGCCACAAGCCAAGAGACAACAGATTCCCAAAGATACAGACAAACAAACCAGAAAGAGAGGTTTGTGCAAGGGGGAGGGAGCTGTGGAGGTAGAAACTCCCCCCCCTTTGGCCCCATTTCATGCACAAAAGTCATGAAGATGGTAAGCACCTGTGGAAGGGAGGAATCCTTCTCTCTCTCCTGCCTGTGGGCTTCCCAGAGGTAGCTGGTGGGTCACTGTGGGATGCAAGAGGCTGAATCAGAGGAGCCTTGGGTTTGACCCTGATCCCGATCCTCTTCTTACCTCCTTCTATTAGAATGCAGGGGTTCCCAAACTTTAAAGCACCGGGGCCCACTTTTTTAAAATGACACCCTTAACGGGACCCGTCCAGCTTTTTATCCTTTTTTTATCCTTGTTACTAAGGCCATGTTCCGGAGCGTTTGTTGAGTTCCATGTTCATCGGATCGGGACCCTTCTGGGGGGCCTTGCGTCCCCCTTCACCTGGCCTTTGCTAAGAGCAGAGGCACCGCCTACTCACGAGTAAACACACGTGTCGCTCAGTATTGCTTCCCATAGGGCTCAATACAGTTGTCAGTTTCGGAGGGACTGACTTACTCCGAAGGAGTTGTTTGGGGGGGGGGGAGGATTTTGGTTCATCGGATTGGGACTATTCTGGTGGCCTCGTGTTCCTCGAAGTGGTCCAAGGCCCCTACTCATGAGTAAACACACACAGGCCGCTCCTTTTTAGCTTCCATAGGGCTCAATCCATTTTCATTGTCCGCTACCAGCACGTTGGTTTCACAACACACCGACAATTGAGTCACTGGTGGTGGGTCATGACCCACAGTTTGGGATACACTGTTCCACAGCTTTACCCCTGCAAACGGTGCAGGGACATTTCTCCTACCCAAGGGAGATGGAGTGAGCTAGAAAAATGACGCATAGATATTGCCTTCTTCCAAGGGGCTTCCCATTGGAATGCCACAAAGAAGCATTAGCCCCTCTGATTGCTTGTCACCACTGTGTTGGCACCTCGGACCCCTGGAAAACCAGCTGTCCTTTCCGCAGGCAGAGCGACTTAGGCTTCTGCCGTGTTCTGTGCATCGTTCCAGACGCGTGCCAGAATGTTGGTAAACAGGCTTCCGTGTGCCAGTTTTGAAAAGACACACAGCAAGTCCCGAGAGCGCTCAAAAAATAAACAGGAAGTCATGGCAGAGAGAGTCTCCGGAGGGCGCATGGATCCCTGGAACGTGATAAAACAACAGCATTATGTGCTAAAGAGACAAGTTACTCTTCTAATGAGCTGTGTGCGCACAGAGACTTTTGCAAAGGAGGGAATGAAGTCACTCCAAACTCTGCACCTGTCCAGACCCAGAATCATTTCTTTACTCAGCGTGTGGTTGGTCTGTGGAACTCCTTGCCACAGGATATGGTGATGGCATCTGGCCTGGACGCCTTTAAAAGGGGATTGGACAAGTTTCTGGAGGAAAAATCCTTTACGGGTTACAAGCCATGATGTGTATGTGCAACCTCCTGGTTTTAGAAATGGGCTATGTCAGAATGCCGGATGCAAGGGAGGGCACCAGGATGAGGTCTCTTGTTATCAGGTGTGCTCCCTGGGGCATTTGGTGGGCCGCTGTGAGATACAGGAAGTTGAACTAGATGGGCCTCTGGCCTGATCCAGTGGGGCTGTTCTTATAGCAGCAAATCTTTCTAGAGCATCTACAGCCTGTCAAGAATCTGCTGTGCAAGGCCATCTGCAAGCACTCAGGGCTTTCGGGGTATAGGTGTGGGCGAAGAACGTCACAGTTCCTATGCTCACCGTGACTTTGAGATAAGTGTGATGAGCCCCAAATGTTTGCCCTCGGCAGAGCCCAGATAACTCTCTCTATCTCTCTAACAAGGTTTCCTGGTCAATCTCTGGCTCCGTGCCGAGAGATTGAGGGTTCCCCACTGTGGTTTCCATTCACTCTGCCAAACCGGTCTTCTAAAAACAGAAGCCAGGGCAGGTACCACTGGCACAGAGCCCCAAATACACAAATATTCTTTGGGCTTTTATTATTATAACAACACGCAAAGATTGATTTAGCTGGAGGAGCTGTTTCCAATCACCCCATAAACATCCTTTTGAGGTTAGGGTTGGAGCTCTTATTTATTATAGGTGGGTTCCTATATCCCTTGCCTGTATATCTATTTTTTTAATCTCATCCTTCCTTCAAATCACTCCAGAGGGCATCTCTGATCCCCTCTGTTCATCATCGCAACCCCCCGCCCCCCGAAGGATAGACAAAGAGGGCAACTGCTCAAAAGATGGTTCCAAAAGTTTTGGGGCTGAGTTGTTGGCATCCTTCAGTCTCGGAAGACTATGGTGTCACGCTCTGAATGGTGGTTCTGGAACAGAGTGTCCTCTCCAGTGCGCGAAGCCTGGGTAAGGCAGATATGGAGGATAGACTGTTTCCCATGCAGCAAATCCCCCCTCTCCACGTCGCTGAAATGGTCCAATGGAAAGGCAGAGGCCAATACGGTTGGTTCCAGCGGCGTCGCAGGAGTTGCCAGAACGTGACTGTGTTCAGCCATAAACTGCCTCGGGGACTCTGGCTCCAGATTTTGCCTCGAGGTTGACTCCTGAAGCCTCTTCCATAACCGGATGTAGCTACAAGGCAGTGGAGGTTTGGGATCAGAGTTTTCCTTCTCTCAGATGAGCTGCCTTCCCAGGCTGACGAATCCCATCTACCCAGTGGTAATAACATCCAATAACCACAAAAACCGAGTGGTGGGACAGTCAGAACAGACAAAAGAAGATATTTTTTGACCCAATAGGTCATTGATTTGAGGGACCCCATGCTTACAAGATGTGGTGATGGCACCTTAAGGCCTAGATGCCTTTAAAAGGGGATTGAATCGATTTATGGAGGAAAAGCCCATCGCAGGTTACAAGCCGTGATGGGTATACACAACCTCCTGGTTTTACAAGTAGGCCGTCTCTGAAGGCCAGGTGCAAAGGATGTAGGTCTCTTGTTGTCTTATGTGTCTCCCTGAGGTATCTGGTGGGCCGCCGTGGGATACAGGAAGCTGGACCAGATGGGTCTTTGGCCTGATCCAGCAGGGCTTGTTTGGTATGGGTCCCTGACTCAATGGAAATAAAGCTGGTTTGCATGCAAAGGATTGCTAGTTTGGATCCCTGGCACCATGCCCAGGTATAGCTGGAAAAGAATATTTAAAACCGTGGATAGCAGCTGCCAGTCAGGGTTGACCGTGCAGGGCTAAGTGGAAGAATAGCCAGACTCTGACTAGGCAGCGTCTGCTGTCTGAACTGGCAAAGTCCGACAGAGGCTCGGAGCGTCAGACACAATTTCCAGTTATTAAAACATAATTCAGTGACCTACCAGGCACGAGGGATCCCCAGGAGAGAAGAGATGAATGGAAATTAAAATGCGCTTGACACGTTCGGAGCCGTTATGGAAGCCTCGATAAAATATCGAGGAGGAACTAGTCCCAGAAGGCGATGACCGAATGGCCAAGATCTACCGCCACGGCAGAGACAGGGAGACACAAGAATGGCCAATTACACCCTGCTAATCGCGTTTCCTGCTCAGATAGCGTTTCAAGATTGGCAGCCCTCCTGTTTCTTTTCGGTGGTGCAGAATATTAAGTGGGAAAGAGGGCTTCTGAGGGCACGGCGCGGGACGTGTTGTTTACACATGGAATTGGGAGGTCTAGACGATAGCAAGATCCTAAGAAGAGCCCCGCTGGATCAGGCCAAAGGTTCATCTAGGCTAGCTTCCTGTATCTCACAGTGGCCCACCACATGCCTCAGGGGGTACACAAGACCCCTATATCCTCTTGCCCCTGGCATTCAGAGATAGCTCACTTCTAAAACCCATAATGGCTTGTACTGTATGGATTTTCCTTCTAGAAATCTGTCCAATCCTCTTTTAAAGGCGCATAGGTCAGGTGCCGTCACCACATGCTGTGGCAAGAAGTTACATGGGTTCACAACTTGCTGGGTAATGACCACATCTTTCCTAAAGTGCGCTGCCCAGAATTGGACACAGTCCCCCAGGTGAGCTCTGACCAACACGGAGCAAAGCGGAGCCACAACTTCTCACAACCTGGAAGCGACGGTCCGACCGACGCAGGCGAAAATGGCATTCGCTGACTTTGTAGCCGCATCACAAAGCTGGCTCATGTTGGGCGAAAGCGATGGGACACCCCCCAGAGGCCACCAGCAGTCTCCGGAGCGGAGAGCCAAAGCGGAGACGGGTTACTCAGAAACGGCAACGGAAGCAGCAGTTTTGGAGAACTCAAATCTCTAAAAGCCTATTACGGTTTCAAGCCAGAGTCAGCTATTAAGGATGCAAACCAAGCGTTTGCAAATGCACTGGGGAAATAGAGTGTGCTGGTAAGAACTAAGGGGGGAAGCGCCTTAGTTTATTAGTTTAAACTAAGGTATAAGCCTTAGTTTATTATCTTCATTATCGGGTTTCCTGCCTGGGACTCTCTGCTGAACCAGGTGTGGGGCACAGGGAGGGGCCCACAGCCACGGATTTATTTAAGCAGCCGGAAAGAACATAAAAACATAAGAACAGCCCCACTGGATCAGGCCATAGGCCCATCTAGTCCAGCTTCCTGTATCTCACAGCAGCCCACCCAATGCCCCAGGGAGCACACCACATAACAAGAGACCTCATCCTGGTGCCCTCCCTTGCATCTGGCATTCTGATATAACCCATTTCTAAAATCAGGAGGTTGCGCATACACATCATGGCTTGTAACCCGTAATGGATTTTTCCTCCAGAAACTTGTCCAATCCCCTTTTAAAGGCGCCCAGGCCAGACGCCATCACCACATCCTGTGGCAAGGAGTTCCACAGACCAACCACACGCCGAGTAAAGAAATATTTTCTTTTGTCTGTTCTAACTCTCCCAATTTCAGCGGATGCCCCCTGGTTCTGGTGTTATGCAGCCGGAAAGGTTGAAGAAAACACCAGTGAGGTCAACAGGAAGACCTCACCGCTGTTCCTTTCCTGGATTGCAGACATAGTTTATTAATGACAAGGCGGCCCTGCGCTGCCTGCTTACCGGGAAAAGGAGGACAACTGAGTTATTTTCCAGGACACAGGGCTAAAAAAGAGGACCTGTCCTGGAAAAAGAGGACTTCTGGTCACCCTGGACCTGATCCAACAGGGATCTTCTGCCCGCTGTAAACTTCATCACTTGCAGTTCCATCTACGGCCCAAATTATTACCCTTCATTCCACAGCCGGTCAGCTGCAAAGGATTCGCAAGCTTCCGCTATTCCCGCAAGATCTCGCCACGCTGAAGGCAATTACCTAAGAGCAAAAGGCATTCGTTCTCGAATCGTCCGGGTCAGCGGTTCAGAGCAGCGACTGCTCACTCCTTTGGAGGACATTTACGTAGGAGAAGCTCAAGAGAGGGCACTCTCCAGAGAGCAAACAGGGATTATGAAACAGCTTTCTTTGCACACAGTATATTCACTGTCCCATATAAGTGGAAAGGCCCCCCCACCTTCACATTGCCGGCCTGTGCATGTTTACTCAGAAGTAACTGCCACTGAGCTCAATGGGGCTTACTCCCCATGTTTCTCAGCGGTGTGCAGCTTGAATGTTTACCACCCAACTGCGGCAATTTAATGATGCCGTGGGACTCGGGCATCACTAGAGCTGTGCCAAATGGTTGCCCGTTTCAGCCTTAAAAAAAATTAGGAACAGAAGGAGCTGCCCTATATGAAGTCCAACCACTGCTCCATCCCGTGCACCGTGGGGAGGCTGTAGTTCAAACCATAAAGGAAGCCCCAGTTCCAATCCCTGGCACCTCCGTGTAGGGGCTGAGACACTCTCAACTGAACTCTTTGAGATCTACTATGGTAGATCTACTCCTTGAGATCTCCTTGAGTGACTTACACTTACATTGGACCTGGGGCTTCCTTTATGGTTTGAACTACAGCCTCCCCAAGGCACATGGGAGGCCAGCACTATGTCCCAAGAAACCCTATTCTTTGCCACATGTTTCAATTTCATTCCATCACTTCCTGCAGTGAGCCTAGGCAATTGGAGATCACAGACTGAATATAAAGATGTCGCCACACTATCCAGCCCAGTGGTTCTCACACATTTCGCGCCGGGAGCCACTTTTGAGAACCAGAATCTGTCAGGACCCACCGGAAGTGATGTCATGACTGAAAGTGACCTCATCAAGCAGGAACATTTTGAACCATCCTAGGCTGCAATCCTACCCACGCTTACCCAGGAGTCAGTCCCATTGACTCTCATTGTTCAAAGCATATACACAGCAGCTTGTGAAAAGTACAGGTCTAAAAGTTCCCCAAAACGCAGTCACCTCCCATGGCAGCATCAAGTCTAATATATGAAAAAATAAAAGATTGAAACGAATGGAGACCCACCTGAAATGGGCTCGCGGCCCACAGTTTGAGAGACGCTGATCTAGCCAATCAGATTAGACCGTGTGACCTAATGTCACTAGAAATTCTCAAAGGAGTATTGCAATTTTGTTTTTTTGAAATGTTTGCAGAGGGATGTCTTTTTTTTGGGGGGGGGGGGTAGTTAAGCAAAGTACAAACACATCCATGTAGATTTCCTTAAGAACAGGCGGGCAGCTCAGCTGAAATGCTCCGTTTTTTTTCAATATGTTTACCTGCCTTGACTTAAAAGTTGCATAGCTATTTTTAGACGATGTTTGCCTTTGCTTGAAAGATGCACGGCTATGCTTTTGTGTTGCTTCAAGGAGTTGTACAGCTCCATTTGCATTTCACATAGAAATGTAGCCTCTTGAATTTCGCATTGAATTATTCATGACTCTGTTGGGTATTTTGCGCAGATATAAGGAATTATACACCTCCACCAAACACAACAAGCAATGCCCGTGACTGATTTTTACGGTACACGGGGCAGAAGCGCTGACTGCCAGAGCATCAACCCACTGCATCTGGCCACAATTTGATCATTTGAAGAAACCTCACCGACAAAACTTCAGGAAAAAAGCCCCCGCCCCCAAATAATAACCGCAAGAGCTGTACATATGCTACGATCCCACGGACCGGTGGTAGCTCCGATTGCAGAACCCAGAGAATCTCAGCAACCGGAAAGAACAAAAACATTAAAATGAAAGCAAGTCACTAGTCCTCATCGTTGCAAAGGTATGTCCAGTGGCTCTCAAACTTTTTTGCACCAGGGCCCGCTTTTTAAAATGACAACCTATTGGTACCGCCTAGTTTTAGGAGACTTTTGCTTTGATAAAAAAAAGGTGATCTAGAAATAAATATGTATTTATTTACCAGTAATATTTTCTTATTTGCAAAAAAAACTTGATCTATTTCCCATAAAGAGGTAGCCCTTAATGAATAGCCTCAAGGCTTGAGAAGATTAGTTCTGTGCCCTGGTCTTCACCTGGTCCCGCTACCTGTCGTGGACGAACTGGGAAAAAGGAACACCAGAAAAACGAAAGAGGCTCAAACATTGTTTAAAACAGTCTACGTGTTGAGTGCAAGTTCTTTGAGATTAATTACCGCAGAGTACAAACTCTACAGACTTGTAATAAAAGGAACCAACTGTGCCAAAGATAAATAATTACTAGTGATATTATTCCATGAGTCAAACCTGGGCTGAATTTCTTTTCAGGGTAGCTTAAAGCTTAAGCATCAAGGTGTGCTTGGCTGCAAGAGCAAGCGGAAGACCACAGGAGCAAGCTTGTGGCAGTAATTTGTAAGTGTGTGGTCAAGCAACAGCCTGTTAAAAACATATTAAAAAGGATAGAAACAGAGGCTTGAGCGGCTGGTTCGTTTTTTACTCTTGTAAAGCCAAGTGGGTCATTTTTAAAAAGTGGGCCCTGGTGCTAAAAAATGTGGGAACCACTGCTCTCGGTTTCTGCGGCAGGCAGGGGGGTTGGGCTAGATAGCCTTGTGGATCCCTTCCAAGACTATGATTCTAGGTTCTTTTAATGCCAGTGAACTCCTTAAGTACAGCTTAATAGCCAGAGATGTGGGGATCATGGGGGAAGATTTGCATGCAGCCTGGCAAGTGAGAGGGCTGGAGTTGGGCCCCCTCGCCCCAGAGACGTTTCCTCGGCTGCAAGTCTTCGCACCGGCCCAGTTCCCCGTGCTGTGAATTTAATATGAATCAAGAGAAATTGTGCGTCACGGCGCCAGAGAGTTCCTGCACCGTGGCGTTAATGAGAGCAAGCGAAATTACCCAAAGTGAATACCGTTCTCCTTTTCCCCATGGCAGGATCGCCTGGTAGGCAGTTTCTGCAGCAACTGTTACCCTGCACATGCCCGATCTCATCTGATCTCAGAAGCTAAGCAGGGTCAGGCCTGGTTAGTACTTGGATGGGAGACCGCCTGGGAATACCGGGTGCTGTAGGCTTATACCATGAGCTCGGAAGCTAAGCAGGGTCAGGCCTGGTTAGTACTTGGATGGGAGACCGCCTGGGAATACCGGGTGCTGTAGGCTTATACCATGAGCTCGGAAGCTAAGCAGGGTCAGGCCTGGTTAGTACTTGGATGGGAGACCGCCTGGGAATACCGGGTGCTGTAGGCTTATACCATGATCTGGGAAGCTAAGAAGGGTCAGGCCTGGTTAGTACTTGGATGGGAGACCGCCTGGGAATACCGGGTGCTGTAGGCTTAGACCATGATCTCGGAAGCTAAGCAGGGTCAGGCCTGGTTAGTACTTGGATGGGAGACAGCCTGGGAATACCGGGTGCTGTAGGCTTAGACCATGATCTCGGAAGCTAAGCAGGGTCAGGCCTGGTTAGTACTTGGATGGGAGACCGCCTGGGAATACCGGGTGCTGTAGGCTTAGACCATGATCTCGGAAGCTAAGCAGGGTCAGGCCTGGTTAGTACTTGGATGGGAGACCGCTTGGGAATACCGGGTGCTGTAGGCTTATACCATGATCTCGGAAGCTAAGCAGGGTCAGGCCTGGTTAGTACTTGGATGGGAGACCGCCTGGGAATACCGGGTGCTGTAGGCTTAGACCATGATCTCGGAAGCTAAGCAGGGTCAGGCCTGGTTAGTACTTGGATGGGAGACCGCCTGGGAATACCGGGTGCTGTAGGCTTAGACCATGATCTCGGAAGCTAAGCAGGGTCAGGCCTGGTTAGTACTTGGATGGGAGACCGCCTGGGAATACCGGGTGCTGTAGGCTTATACCATGATCTCGGAAGCTAAGCAGGGTCAGGCCTGGTTAGTACTTGGATGGGAGACCGCTTGGGAATACCGGGTGCTGTAGGCTTAGACCATGATCTCGGAAGCTAAGCAGGGTCAGGCCTGGTTAGTACTTGGATGGGAGACCGCCTGGGAATACCGGGTGCTGTAGGCTTAGACCATGATCTCGGAAGCTAAGCAGGGTCAGGCCTGGTTAGTACTTGGATGGGAGACCGCCTGGGAATACCGGGTGCTGTAGGCTTAGACCATGATCTCGGAAGCTAAGCAGGGTCAGGCCTGGTTAGTACTTGGATGGGAGACCGCCTGGGAATACCGGGTGCTGTAGGCTTAGACCATGATCTCGGAAGCTAAGCAGGGTCAGGCCTGGTTAGTACTTGGATGGGAGACCGCCTGGGAATACCAGGTGCTGTAGGCTTAGACCATGATCTCGGAAGCTAAGCAGGGTCAGGCCTGGTTAGTACTTGGATGGGAGACCGCCTGGGAATACCGGGTGCTGTAGGCTTAGACCATGATCTCAGAAGCTAAGCAGGGTCAGGCCTGGTTAGTACTTGGATGGGAGACCGCCTGGGAATACCGGGTGCTGTAGGCTTATACCATAGTCTTTCGAGACTGAAGGTTGCCAACCAGTTTCCACTAATGGGAGAGCTGGTTCTAATTGCCCTGGAATCCCAGAGTGATCCCCTCCCCCCGGTGTTTGATTGCAGCATGCAAGCCCGGAATATTTTATTTTGCAAGCTAATTCCAAATCAGTCCAAGCGAGCTTCCAATGTTCATTTCCTGACTTTTGTTTCGGTATCTGTCACTCTGGAGCTGCAATGAGTTTTTTGTCTAATGGGGTGGAATCCTTTGCCGCCTCATTTGAACTGGATACAAAAGGGGGGGTATATATTAGTGCACCAGTGTGGGAAAAGGGAGTAGGCGGGTCAGTGATGCAGCTAGCCCTAACCAGGGGCCGTGACTCGCGACGTTACCCCAGAAATGCCTGATCCAGAAGTAATTGAGGGGATATGACAACTTCCTTCCTGGAACTTACTGGGGGTGGGGTGGCGCAAGTGATATCACCAGGTCATTTTTTGGTGCTTGCCTGGGGTGGGGGAAACACAGCCCCCCCCCCGTGAACAACTTAGGGCTGCTAGTTGCTAGCTTCCTGTATCTCACAGCGGCCCACCCAATGCCCCAGGGAGCATAAGAACATAAGAGCAGCCCCACTGGATCAGGCCAGAGGCCCATCTAGTCCAGCTTCCTGGATCTCACAGCGGCCCACCAAATGCCCCAGGGAGCATAAGAACATAAGAGCAGCCCCACTGGATCAGGCCAGAGGCCCATCTAGTCCAGCTTCCTGGATCTCACAGCGGCCCACCAAATGCCCCAGGGAGCATAAGAACATAAGAGCAGCCCCACTGGATCAGGCCAGAGGCCCATCTAGTCCAGCTTCCTGGATCTCACAGCGGCCCACCAAATGCTCCAGGGAGCATAAGAACATAAGAGCAGCCCCACTGGATCAGGCCAGAGGCCCATCTAGTCCAGCTTCCTGGATCTCACAGCGGCCCACCAAATGCTCCAGGGAGCATAAGAACATAAGAGCAGCCCCACTGGATCAGGCCAGAGGCCCATCTAGTCCAGCTTCCTGGATCTCACAGCGGCCCACCCAATGCCCCAGGGAGCACACCAGATCACAAGAGACCTGCATCCTGGTGCCCTCCCTTGCATCTGGCTTTCTGACACAGCCCATTACATGACATATTACATGACATTACGTGACAGCCCATGACATAGTCACCCTGCCGGCAGCTCCCACCCCTGGCTTCAGATAGTGAAAATACTCTAAGCCAGTTTCTCTCAAACTGTGGGTCAGGACCCACCAGGTGGGTCACGAGCCCATTTCAGGTGGGTCCCCATTCATTTCATTATTTTATTTCTAATATAGTAGACTTGATGCTACCAGGGTATGTGACTGCATATGGACAATAATGCAGATCTATACTTTTAACAGGCTACTGTGTATAGGCTTTCAACAATGAGAGTCAATGGGACTTACTCCTGGGTAAGTGTGGGTAGGATTGCAGCCGAGGTTTGTTCAAAATTTTCCGGCGTGATGATGTCATTTCCGGTCATGACATCACTTCCGGTGGGTCCTGACAGATTCTCGTTCTCAAAAGTGGGTCCCTGTGCAAAATGTTTGAGAACCGCTGCTCTAAGCAGGCCCTGACTGACCATTGTACGGAATGGACGGGAGAAGGTGGTCTTTCAGATATCCCAGCCCCATGGGCTTGAAAGGCAACTTCTCGCCCTGCAGGCGGAGTGAACAATCAAGCCTAGTGGTTAAACCCCATTGACGCATTCAGACTGATCAGACTTACGAAAATCATTCTCAATTTGAAGGTACAATCCCACCGCCCCAAACGGACCCAGATGTGCTGGAATAAAATAGCGTAACTTGGTGATCGACTTCCTCCACATCCAAGGGAGATCAGCCAATGGCTCTTCAGGGAAGAGGGTGAGGAAGAAGGTCTTCTAAAAGCCCACAGGTGTTTTTTGGGGGGGGGGCGCGCGCTGGTAAGGTTTGTGCTGCCAACTCCACTGAAGGGAGAATGTTCTGCCAATTTCTCTCCTTCCACTCTCAGCAGTCATCTTTTTTTTTTTTTTTTTTTACTGTGAAAAGATTCCTTGCCGGGAGAGGAAGCCGCAAGCCAAGAGACAACAGATTCCCAAAGATACAGACAAACAAACCAGAAAGAGAGGTTTGTGCAAGGGGGCAGTGGAGGTAGAAATTCCCCCCCCCCTTTGGCCCCATTTCATGCACAAAAGTCATGAAGATGGTAAGCACCTGTGGAAGGGAGGAATCCTTCTCTCTCTCCTGCCTGTGGGCTTCCAAGAGGTAGCTGGTGGGCCACTATGGGATGCAGGAGGCTGAAACAGAGGAGCCTTGGGTTTGACCTTGATCCCGATCCTCTTCTTACCTCCTTCTATTAGAATGCAGGGGTTCCCAAACTTTAAAGCACCGGGACCCACTTTTTTAAAATGACACCCTTAACGGGACCCGTCCAGCTTTTTATCCTTTTTTATCCTTGTTACTAAGGCCATGTTCCGGAGCGTTTTTTGAGTTCCATGTTCATCGGATTGGGACCCTTCTGGGGGCCTAAGAGCAGAGGCACCGCCTACTCACGAGTAAACACACGTGTCGCTCAGTATTGCTTCCCATAGGGCTCAATACAGTTGTCAGTTTCGGAGGGACTGACTTACTCCGAAGTCAGTTTTTTTTTTGGGAGGGGGGGAGGATTTTGGTTCATCGGATTGGGACTATTCTGGTGGCCTCGTGTTCCTCGAAGTGGTCCAAGGCCCCTACTCATGAGTAAACACACACAGGCCGCTCCTTTTCAGCTTCCATAGGGCTCAATCCATTTTCATGGTCCGCTACCAGCACGTTGGTTTCACAACACACCGACAATTGAGTCACTAGTGGTGGGTCATGACCCACAGTTTGGGATACACTGTTCTAGGGTTCCACAGCTTTACCCCTGCAAACGGTGCAGGGACATTTCTCCTACCCAAGGGAGATGGAGTGAGCTAGAAAAATGATGCATAGATATTGCCTTCTTCCAAGGGGCTTCCCATGGCCACAAAGAAGCATTAGCCCCTCTGATTGCTTGTCACCATTGTGTTGGCACCTCGGACCCCTGGAAAACCAGCTGTCCTTTCCACAGGCAGAGCGATTTCGGCTTCTGCCGTGTTCTGCGCATCGTTCCAGACGCGTGCCAGAATGTTGGTAAACAGGCTTCCGTGTGCCAGTTTTGAAAAGACACACAGCAAGTCCCGAGAGCGCTCAAAAAATAAACAGGAAGTCTTGGCAGAGAGAGTCTCCGGAGGGCGCACGGATCCCTGGAACGTGATAAAACAACAGCATTATGTGCTAAAGAGACAAGTTACTCTTCTAATGAGCTGTGTGCGCACAGAGACTTTTGCAAAGGAGGGAATGAAGTTACTCCAAACTCTGCACCTGTCCAGATCCAGAATCATTTCTTTACTCAGCGTGTGGTTGGTCTGTGGAACTCCTTGCCACAGGATATGGTGATGGCATCTGGCCTGGACGCCTTTAAAAGGGGATTGGACAAGTTTCTGGAGGAAAAATCCAGTACGGGTTACAAGCCATGATGTGTATGTGCAACCTCCTGGTTTTAGAAATGGGCTATGTCAGAATGCCAGATGCAAGGGAGGGCACCAGGATGAGGTCTCTTGTTATCTGGTGTGCTCCGTGGGGCATTTGGTGGGCCGCTGTGAGATACAGGAAGTTGGACTAGATGGGCCTATGGCCTGATCCAGTGGGGCTGCTCTTATGTCCTTATGCTCCCTGGGGCATTTGGTGGGCCGCTGTGAGATACAGGAAGTTGGACTAGATGGGCCTATGGCCTGATTCAGTGGGGCTGCTCTTATGTCCTTATGCTCCCTGGGGCATTTGGTGGGCCGCTGTGAGATACAGGAAGTTGGACTAGATGGGCCTATGGCCTGATCCAGTGGGGCTGCTCTTATGTCCTTATGCTCCCTGGGGCATTTGGTGGGCCGCTGTGAGATACAGGAAGTTGGACTAGATGGGCCTATGGCCTGATCCAGTGGGGCTGCTCTTATGTCCTTATGCTCCCTGGGGCATTTGGTGGGCCGCTGTGAGATACAGGAAGTTGGACTAGATGGGCCTATGGCCTGATCCAGTGGGGCTGTTCTTATAGCAGCAAATCTTCCTAGAGCATCTACAGAATCTGCTGTGCAAGGCCATCTGCAAGCACTCAGGGCTTTCGGGGTATAGGTGTGGGCGAAGAATGTCACAGTTCCTATGCTCACCGTGACTTTGAGATAAGTGTGATGAGCCCCAAATGTTTGCCCTCGGCAGAGCCCAGATAACTCTCTCTAACAAGGTTTCCTGGTCAATCTCTGGCTCCGTGCCAAGAGATTGAGGGTTCCCCACTGTGGTTTCCATTCACTCTGCCAAACCGGTCTTCTAAAAACAGAAGCCAGGGCAGGTACCACTGGCACAGAGCCCCAAATACACAAATATTCTTTGGGCTTTTATTATTATAACAACACGCAAAGATTGATTTAGCTGGAGGAGCTGTTTCCAATCACCCCATAAACATCCTTTTGAGGTTAGGGTTGGAGCTCTTATTTATTATAGGTGGGTTCCTATATCCCCTGCCTGTATATCTATTTTTTTTATCTCATCCTTCCTTCAAATCACTCCAGAGGGCATCTCTGATCCCCTCTGTTCATCATCGCAACCCCCCGCCCCCCGAAGGGTAGACAAAGAGGGCAACTGCTCAAAAGATGGTTCCAAAAGTTTTGGGGCTGAGTTGTTGGCATCCTTCAGTCTCGGAAGACTATGGTGTCACGCTCTGAATGGTGGTTCTGGAACAGAGTGTCCTCTCCAGAGCACGAAGCCTGGGTAAAGTAGGTATGGAGGATAGGCTGTTACCCATGCAGCAAATCCCCCCTCTCCATGTCGCTGAAATGGTCCAATGGAAAGGCAGAGGCCAATACGGTTGGTTCCAGCGGCGTCGCAGGAGTTGCCAGAACGTGACTGTGTTCAGCCATGAACTGCCTCGGGGACTCTGGCTCCAGATTTTGCCTCGAGGTTGACTCCTGAAGCCTCTTCCATAACCGGATGTAGCTACAAGGCAGTGGAGGTTTGGGATCAGAGTTTTCCTTCTCTCAGATGAGCTGCCTTCCCAGGCTGACGAGTCCCATCTACCCAGTGGTAATAACATCCAATAACCACAAAAACCGAGTGGTGGGACAGTCAGAACAGAAGAAAGAAGATATTTTTTGACCCAACAGGTCATTGATTTGAGGGACCTCATGCTTACAAGATGTGGTGATGGCACCTTAAGGCCTAGATGCCTTTAAAAGGGGATTGAATCGATTTATGGAGGAAAAGCCCATCGCAGGTTACAAGCCGTGATGGGTATACACAACCTCCTGGTTTTACAAGTAGGCCGTCTCTGAAGGCCAGGTGCAAAGGATGTAGGTCTCTTGTTGTCTTATGTGTCTCCCTGAGGTATCTGGTGGGCCGCCATGGGATACAGGAAGCTGGACCAGATGGGTCTTTGGCCTGATCCAGCAGGGCTTGTTTGGTATGGGTCCCTGACTCAATGGAAATAAAGCTGGTTTGCATGCAAAGGATTGCTAGTTTGGATCCCTGGCACCATGCCCAGGTATAGCTGGAAAAGACTATTTAAAACCCTGGATAGCAGCTGCCAGTCAGGGTTGACCATGCAGGGCTAAGTGGAAGAGTAGCCAGACTCTGACTAGGCAGCGTCTGCTGTCTGAACTGGCAAAGTCCGACAGAGGCTCGGAGCGTCAGACACAATTTCCAGTTATTAAAACATAATTCAGTGACCTACCAGGCACGAGGGATCCCCAGGAGAGAAGAGATGAATGGAAATTAAAATGCGCTTGACAAGTTCGGAGCCGTTACGGAAGCCTCGATAAAATATCGAGGAGGAACTAGTCCCAGAAGGCGATGACCGAACGGCCAAGATCTACCGCCGCGGCAGAGACAGGGAGACACAAGAATGGCCAATTACACCCTGCTAATCTCGTTTCCTGCTCAGATAGCGTTTCAAGATTGGCAGCCCTCCTGTTTCTTTTCGGTGGTGCAGAATATTAAGTGGGAAAGAGGGCTTCTGAGGGCACGGCGCGGGACGTGTTGTTTACACATGGAATTGGGAGGTCTAGACGATAGCAAGATCCTAAGAAGAGCCCCGCTGGATCAGGCCAAAGGTTCATCTAGGCTAGCTTCCTGTATCTCACAGTGGCCCACCACATGCCTCAGGGGGTACACAAGACCCCTATATCCTCTTGCCCCTGGCATTCAGAGATAGCTCACTTCTAAAACCCATAATGGCTTGTACTGTATGGATTTTCCTTCTAGAAATCTGTTCAATCCTCTTTTAAAGGCGCATAGGTCAGGTGCCGTCACCACATGCTGTGGCAAGAAGTTACATGGGTTCACAACTTGCTGGGTAATGACCACATCTTTCCTAAAGTGCGCTGCCCAGAATTGGACACAGTCCTCCAGGTGAGCTCTGACCAACACGGAGCAAAGCGGAGCCGCAACTTCTCACAACCTGGAAGCGACGGTCCGACCGACGCAGGCGAAAATGGCATTCGCCGACTTTGTAGCCGCATCACAAAGCTGGCTCGTGTTGGGCGAAAGCGATGGGACACCCCCCAGAGGCCACCAGCAGTCTCCGGAGCGGAGAGCCAAAGCGTTACTCAGAAACGGCTACGGAAGCAGCAGTTTTGGAGAACTCAAATCTCTAAAAGCCTATTACGGTTCAAGCCAGAGTCAGCTATTAAGGATGCAAACCAAGCGTTTGCAAATGCACTGGGGAAATAGAGTGTGCTGGTAAAAACTAAGGGGGAAGCACCTTAGTTTATTAGTTTAAACTAAGGTATAAGCCTTAGTTTATTATCTTCATTATCGGGTTTCCAACACAGAATTCTCCTGCCTGGGACTCTCTGCTGAACCAGGTGTGGGGCACAGGGAGGGGCCCATAGCCACGGATTTATTTAAGCAGCCGGAAAGAACATAAGAACATAAGAACAGCCCCACTGGATCAGGCCATAGGCCCATCTAGTCCAGCTTCCTGTATCTCACAGCGGCCCACCAAATGCCCCAGGGAGCACACCAGACAGCAAGAGACCTCATCCTGGTGCCCTCCCTTGCATTGGCATTCTGACATCACCCATTTCTAAAATCAGGAGGTTGCGCATACACATCATGGCTTGTAACCCGTAATGGATTTTTCCTCCAGAAACTTGTCCAATCCCCTTTTAAAGGTGCCCAGGCCAGACGCCATCACCACATCCTGTGGCAAGGAGTTCCACAGACCAACCACACGCTGAGTAAAGAAATATTTTCTTTTGTCTGTTCTAACTCTCCCAATTTCAGCAGATGCCCCCTGGTTCTGGTGTTATGCAGCCGGAAAGGTTGAAGAGAACACCAGTGAGGTCAACAGGAAGACCTCACCGCTGTTCCTTTCCTGGATTGCAGACATAGTTTATTAATGACAAGGCGGCCCTGCGCTGCCTGCTTACCGGGAAAAGGAGGACAACTGAGTTATTTTCCAGGACACAGGGCTAAAAAAAGAGGACCTGTCCTGGAAAAAGAGGACTTCTGGTCACCCTGGACCTGATCCAACAGGGGTCTTCTGCCCGCTGTAAACTTCATCACTTGCAGTTCCATCTACGGCCCAAATTATTACCCTTCATTCCACAGCCGGTCAGCTGCAAAGGATTTGCAAGCTTCCGCTATTCCCGCAAGATCTCGCCACGCTGAAGGCAATTACCTAAGAGCAAAAGGCATTCGTTCTCGAATCGTCCGGGTCAGCGGTTCAGAGCAGCGACTGCTCACTCCTTTGGAGGACATTTACGTAGGAGAAGCTCAAGAGAGGGCACTCTCCAGAGAGCAAACAGGGATTATGAAACAGCTTTCTTTGCACACAGTATATTCACCGTCCCATATAAGTGGAAAGGCCCCCCCGCCTTCACATTGCCGGCCTGTGCATGTTTACTCAGAAGTAACTGCCACTGAGCTCAATGGGGCTTACTCCCCATGTTTCTCAGCGGTGTGCAGCTTGAATGTTTACCACCCAACCGCGGCAATTTAATGATGCCGTGGGACTCGGACATCACTAGAGCTGTGCCAAATGGTTGCCCGTTTCAGCCTTAAAAAAAATTAGGAACAGAAGGAGCTGCCCTATATGAAGTCCAACCGCTGCCCCATCCCGTGCGCCATGGGAGGCTGTAGTTCAAACCATAAAGGAAGCCCCAGTTCCAATCCCTGGCACCTCCGTGTAGGGGCTGAGACACTCTCAACTGAACTCTTTGAGATCTACTATGGTAGATCTACTCCTTGAGATCTCCTTGAGTGACTTACACTTACATTGGACCTGGGGCTCCCCACGGCACATGGGAGGCCAGCACTATGTCCCAAGAAACCCTATTCTTTGCCACATGTTTCAATTTCATTCCATCACTTCCTGCAGTGAGCCTAGGCAATTGGAGATCACAGACTGAACATAAAGATGTCGCCACACTATCCAGCCCAGTGGTTCTCGCACATTTCGCGCCGGGAGCCACTTTTGAGAACCAGAATCTGTCAGGACCCACCGGAAGTGATGTCATGACTGAAAGTGACCTCATCAAGCAGGAACATTTTGAACCATCCTAGGCTGCAATCCTACCCACGCTTACCCAGGAGTCAGTCCCATTGACTCTCATTGTTCAAAGCATATACACAGCAGCTTGTGAAAAGTACAGGTCTAAAAGTTCCCCAAAACGCAGTCACCTCCCATGGCAGCATCAAGTCTAATATATGAAAAAATAAAAGATTGAAACGAATGGAGACCCACCTGAAATGGGCTCGCGGCCCACAGTTTGAGAGACGCTGATCTAGCCAATCAGATTAGACCGTGTGACCTAATGTCACTAGAAATTCTCAAAGGAGTATTGCAATTTTGTTTTTTTTGAAATGTTTGCAGAGGGATGTCTTTTTTTGGGGGGGGGTAGTTAAGCAAAGTACAAACACATCCATGTAGATTTCCTTAAGAACAGGCGGGCAGCTCAGCTGAAATGCTCCGTTTTTTTCAATATGTTTACCTGCCTTGACTTAAAAGTTGCATAGCTATTTTTAGACGATGTTTGCCTTTGCTTGAAAGATGTATGGCTATGCTTTTGTGTTGCTTCAAGGAGTTGTACAGCTCA
>NW_027101669.1:17500-122125 GCF_035046505.1 Tiliqua scincoides
CCTAACCCTAACCCTAACCCTAACCCTAACCCTAACCCTAACCCTAACCCTAACCCTAACCCTAACCCTAACCCTAACCCTAACCCTAACCTAACCCTAACCCTAACCCTAACCCTAACCCTAACCCTAACCCTAACCCTAACCCTAACCCTAACCCTAACCCTAACCCTAACCCTAACCCTAACCCTAACCCTAACCCTAACCCTAACCCTAACCCTAACCCTAACCCTAACCCTAACCCTAACCCTAACCCTAACCCTAACCCTAACCCTAACCCTAACCCTAACCCTAACCCTAACCCTAACCCTAACCCTAACCCTAACCCTAACCCTAACCCTAACCCTAACCCTAACCCTAACCCTAACCCTAACCCTAACCCTAACCCTAACCCTAACCCTAACCCTAACCCTAACCCTAACCCTAACCCTAACCCTAACCCTAACCCTAACCCTAACCCTAACCCTAACCCTAACCCTAACCCTAACCCTAACCCTAACCCTAACCCTAACCCTAACCCTAACCCTAACCCTAACCCTAACCCTAACCCTAACCCTAACCTAACCCTAACCCTAACCCTAACCCTAACCCTAACCCTAACCCTAACCCTAACCCTAACCCTAACCCTAACCCTAACCCTAACCCTAACCCTAACCCTAACCCTAACCCTAACCTAACCCTAACCCTAACCCTAACCCTAACCCTAACCCTAACCCTAAACCCTAACCCTAACCCTAACCCTAACCCTAACCCTAACCCTAACCCTAACCCTAACCCTAACCCTAACCCTAACCCTAACCCTAACCCTAACCCTAACCCTAACCCTAACCCTAACCCACCCTAACCCTAACCCTAACCCTAACCCTAACCCTAACCCTAACCCTAACCCTAACCCTAACCCTAACCCTAACCCTAACCCTAACCCTAACCCTAACCCTAACCCTAACCCTAACCCTAACCCTAACCCTAACCCTAACCCTAACCCTAACCCTAACCCTAACCCCTAACCCTAACCCTAACCCTAACCCTAACCTAACCCTAACCCTAACCCTAACCCTAACCCTAACCCTAACCCTAACCCTAACCCTAACCCTAACCTAACCCTAACCCTAACCCTAACCCTAACCCTAACCCTAACCCTAACCCTAACCCTAACCCTAACCCTAACCCTAACCCTAACCCTAACCCTAACCCTAACCCTAACCCTAACCCTAACCTAACCCTAACCCTAACCCTAACCCTAACCCTAACCCTAACCCTAACCCTAACCCTAACCCTAACCCTAACCCTAACCCTAACCCTAACCCTAACCCTAACCCTAACCCTAACCTAACCCTAACCCTAACCCTAACCCTACCCTAACCCTAACCCTAACCCTAACCCTAACCCTAACCCTAACCCTAACCCTAACCCTAACCCTAACCCTAACCCTAACCCTAACCCTAACCCTAACCCTAACCCTAACCCTAACCCTAACCCTAACCCTAACCCTAACCCTAACCCTAACCCTAACCCTAACCCTAACCCTAACCCTAACCCTAACCCTAACCCCTAACCCTAACCCTAACCCTAACCCTAACCCTAACCCTAACCCTAACCCTAACCCTAACCCTAACCCTAACCCTAACCCTAACCCTAACCCTAACCTAACCCTAACCCTAACCCTAACCCTACCCTAACCCTAACCCTAACCCTAACCCTAACCCTAACCCTAACCCTAACCCTAACCCTAACCCTAACCCTAACCCTAACCCTAACCCTAACCCTAACCCTAACCCTAACCCTAACCCTAACCCTAACCCTAACCTAACCCTAACCCTAACCCTAACCCTAACCCTAACCCTAACCCTAACCCTAACCCTAACCCTAACCCTAACCCTAACCCTAACCTAACCCTAACCCTAACCCTAACCCTAACCCTAACCCTAACCCTAACCCTAACCCTAACCCTAACCCTACCCTAACCCTAACCCTAACCCTAACCCTAACCCTAACCCTAACCCTAACCTAACCCTAACCCTAACCCTAACCTAACCCTAACCCTAACCCTAACCCTAACCCTAACCCTAACCCTAACCCTAACCCTAACCCTAACCCTAACCCTAACCCTAACCCTAACCTAACCCTAACCCTAACCCTAACCCTAACCTAACCCTAACCCTAACCCTAACCCTAACCCTAACCCTAACCCTAACCCTAACCCTAACCCTAACCCTAACCCTAACCCTAACCCTAACCCTAACCCTAACCCTAACCCTAACCTAACCCTAACCCTAACCCTAACCCTAACCCTAACCCTAACCCTAACCCTAACCCTAACCCTAACCCTAACCCTAACCCTAACCCTAACCCTAACCCTAACCCTAACCCTAACCCTAACCCTAACCCTAACCCTAACCCTAACCCTAACCCTAACCCTAACCCTAACCCTAACCCTAACCCTAACCCTAACCCTAACCCTAACCCTAACCCTAACCCTAACCCTAACCCTAACCCTAACCCTAACCCTAACCCTAACCCTAACCCTAACCCTAACCCTAACCCTAACCCTAACCCTAACCCTAACCCTAACCCTAACCCTAACCCTAACCTAACCCTAACCCTAACCCTAACCCTAACCCTAACCCTAACCCTAACCCTAACCCTAACCCTAACCCTAACCCTAACCCTAACCCTAACCCTAACCCTAACCCTAACCCTAACCCTAACCCTAACCCTAACCCTAACCCTAACCCTAACCCTAACCCTAACCCTAACCCTAACCCTAACCCTAACCCTAACCCTAACCCTAACCCTAACCCTAACCCTAACCCTAACCCTAACCCTAACCCTAACCCTAACCCTAACCCTAACCCTAACCCTAACCCTAACCCTAACCCTAACCCTAACCCTAACCCTAACCCTAACCCTAACCCTAACCCTAACCCTAACCCTAACCCTAACCCTAACCCTAACCCTAACCCTAACCCTAACCCTAACCCTAACCCTAACCCTAACCCTAACCCTAACCCTAACCCTAACCCTAACCCTAACCCTAACCCTAACCCTAAACCCTAACCCTAACCCTAACCCTAAACCCTAACCCTAACCCTAACCCTAACCCTAACCCTAACTCTTTGAAGAGCTGCCCCAGGAGCGTGACCCCCGTCAGCGCTTCGTCATCCGCCTGCGCCATAGGCAGGGGGACCGGGCGCAGAGCTTTACGCGGGAATGGGTGGAGCGGGACTTCCTGGAGGGCTACCTCAAGTTTCCACCGCACGGCGTCCTGGCGGTGATCTCGCCCCCGGGGATCCCGGAGATTGACGTCTGCCTGACGGACGACGCCACCTACCGCTACTTCTGGGCCCGGGTTCGGGAGGCGTTCCAGAGGGACCCCGACTTCGCCCGGGACGTGATGCTGATGCCGCTGTTCCGTGGGGAGGCCAAGGTCCTCACGGTCTTCTTCCGGACCACGGTGGTTCCGCAGGAGGACGTGGGGATCTGGCTCGCGCAGCGCTGCACGGTCTTGCGTCCCCCGGAGCGGCGCCTCGACGCCCGTGGGTACTGGACGGGCGAGTTCCGGGCAGTGGTGGCGCTGCGCCGCGACGCGGGTACGGGGCGGCTACGCCACCTCCCCAAGTACTTTTTTATGGGGGCGGACCGGGGGGTCACGCGCTACAGCGGCCAGCCGCCGGCCTGTTTTCTCTGTGGCGCCTTCGACCACATCCGGCGCCACTGCACCTCGGAACTCTGTTCCAAGTGCGGCGTGCGCGGCCACCGCACCGACGCGTGCGATCGGCCGGTGACGTGCAGCCTCTGTGGGGTTCGCGGACACGCGTACCGCACGTGTCCCGAATCCGCCCTCAACATCTGGCACCCGGAGGCTTTCGAGCGGGAGCGGAGGAAGGCGGAGGCGGAGGCTCGGCAGCGGGGGCCGCGAGCGGCAGGGACAGCGAGCGGGTGGGAGAGGTCATCCTCCCCGGCTGACGCTCGGGGTCGGGCCGCGGAAGAGGCGCCTGCCGCTTCGCGCCCAGGGACCAGCAGCGGAGGTGGAGGTGGCTGTGAGGAGGCGTGGCAGGTGGTGGGCAGCGGCCGGAAGGGTCGCTCGGGTCCCTGTGCCGGAGGCGGAGGAGGAGCGGGTCCGAGCGGGTCGGCGGCGGTGCCGTCCGGCTCCCGCTATGCCGTGCTCCAGGAGACGGAGGGCGAGGGATCCGCAGAGGAGGAGGGGTCCTCCTCTTCCTCGGACGAGGGGAGCGAGGGGCAGAGCGGCGGTGCCAGGGGTGCGGAGGACAAGCTGTCGCCACGACCGCAGCCGCAACGCAGGGCGCGGAAACGGCAGGCGGGCAAGCACCGGGGAGGCCCGGCGTCTCCCGACTCTCCGGACGCGCCTCCGGGTCCGACGGGTGGCTCCGGCGGGAAGGGGAGTCCCAAGGGGAAGCGGCAGCGCAAGCGGCGCAAGGGGCCGCTGGAGGTCCACAGCGCCCAGCTGCACACGGAGGAGCCGAGGGTGGTGCCGGCACGGCCGGAGGTAGGGGGTACACGGGTGGTGGAGGCGGATCCCGCTGCGGAGGTGGAGATGCAGTCAGAGGAGCAGGGGAGCGGCTGTATCCCACCTGGTCCTGAGGCAGCAAGGGAGGAGGCGCTCAGGGCGCCGGAGACGGAGGCTCGCGAGCCGCTCCGGTTGTGGATGGCCCCATCCCCGGAGGGGGCAGTAGCGGAGGGGGATGGGATGGCCACGCCGCAGGCGGGCGACCCGCCGCCTTCACTGCCCCTCGGTGGCGAGGGCGTGCGTAGGGCTACACCTCTGACATCGGAGGGGGTAGAGAAGATGGAGGCCGCAGGCCATGGGTCCGCATGTCGGGGTCCTCGGATTCCTGACCCCCCTGACGGAGTCGGGGACAAGGAGGTGGCGGTGCCCCGGTAGCAAGGGCGGCCTGTGGGTACGGGGGTTCCTTGTCCATCTCCCTCCTGTGTGTTCTTTCTCCGTATGCCCTGTTGTAAATAGTTGTACATAGTTGTAAATAGTTGAACCTTTTTGATTCTGTTTTCTGCTGCTGTAACTCTTTGTGTACCTGTTTTGTATTAGTTATGCATTTGCTTTGAACTGCTTTTGTTTCCCAGGTCTGTCCTGGGTTCTGTACAGAGGGGTGTACTTCTCCGAGGGGGGTTTGTTTATTTGCTTCTGTGTTTTTATGCGTTGTATTCCATTGCTTTGTACCTTGTCCTCCCTGTTGGTTGTGCTTGTGTTCCTGACAACTGTTTTTACGTGCTGTAGGACGGTGGCTTTGTCCAATAAAAATCATTTATTCCTAACCCTAACCCTAACCCTAACCCTAACCCTAACCCTAACCCTAACCCTAACCCTAACCCTAACCCTAACCCTAACCCTAACCCTAACCCTAACCCTAACCCTAACCCTAACCCTAACCCTAACCCTAACCCTAACCCTAACCCTAACCCTAACCCTAACCCTAACCCTAACCCTAACCCTAACCCTAACCCTAACCCTAACCCTAACCCTAACCCTAACCCTAACCCTAACCCTAACCCTAACTTCCTGTGGGTGTGGCAGCATTTTTGGGAGCTCCTGTTTGGGCTGCAAAGAAAGTGAGTTTTTGAGGGGGTGGGAGGGGGAGAAAGTCGGGGGGTGACCCCTCCCCAGGTGGGGGAACCCCTGGGGGTTCTGGGGAAGTTAGTTTGGGGTGTGGGAGTGGAAAAGTGGAGGTGCAGGAGGTGGAGGAAAGTTTGCATTGTCCTCCAGCCTGGGGAGCTGAGATGCAGGAGCAGGGGGAAGGGCAGCAGGCTTTGGAAGAGCTGCAGCTGCAGGGCTTTCCTTTGCCTGACATTGCTGGGGAAAGTGCCATAGAAAGGGAGCTTTTGCAGCTCCTGCAGCCCTCTGAGCAGGAGGCAGGCTCCATGGAGGTGGGAGAGGTGTCTGGGGGTGCTGTGGGAGAGAGGGGGATGGGTGAGGAGAGGGCAGATAAGCTGTGTGGAGCAGTCCAGGAGGGTGCAGGCAGGGAAGGGAAAGGCAGTTTGGGCTTGCCTCCTTCCCCCCAGGTGTCTTATGTACCTCAGGTGGTCACTCACCCGGGAGAGACTTCAGTAGGGCAGCAGGGGGGTGGGCAGCAAGGGGCTGGGCAGCAGGGGGATGGGCAGCAGGGGGCTGGGCCCCAGCCAGGAGAAGGGTGGCGGCTGCAGCAACAGCAGCAGCAGCAGCAGCATAGTGTCGATGAGGGCTTCAGGAGGCCAGTGGGGGCAGTTGGCACCAGTGGTTGGAGTCTGCGTGGCGGTCACTCGGTGGAGCGGCACCGGCGTGACCGGCGTGACTGGGACTGGGAGGTGTCTTCCTTCGCCTCCGATAGTAGTCTCTTAAGTGAGAGAGGCAGTTCGGAGATGGAGACGGAGAGGGAGATGCGGGAGGACAGGCAACGGAGGTGGGAGGAGGAAGAACGGGAGCATATGGAGGAAGCACTGGGCATCGCGGGGGTGGAGGCCACAGAGGAGAGCTGGGTGTGGGACGAGCGTCCTTGTCGGACGTTGGAGGAGTGGGCGGAGGATGTGGCGTCGTTTCCCTTTAGTGAAGATGACCTCCTCATTCTCTGGGTGGACTTGGTCCACTGCATTCGGGTGCCGGGTGATCGGGTCAAGCTGCGCAGCCTGGACAAGTTGGGGCAACAGGGGGTTCAGCGGGTCTTGGAGGCGGGGCTGGAGGCCATGGTGGCGGTGCTCAGGGAGCGGTGGTACAATCCCTTGGACCTGGCCTTTCAGGGCAAGGTGGACTTCCTCAGGGCGGCCCGGCGGATGGTGCATTTTCGGCGCTTTAAGCGGCCGCGCACGAAGCCCTTGGCCGCCTTGCAGGAAGAGGGGATGGCCCGGCGGCTGCGTGAGGTGGCTGATTATTGGGAAATGAGAGCAGCGCAGCTGGGGGATAGTGAGGGCACACGGGCGGAGCTCTGGACGTGCTTCCGCTATGAGGACGCTGCATCGCCGCTGACGGCCGCGGCCTTTGCGAGAGGCTTGCGGCTGTTGGTGGGCGGCCTGGAGGAGCGCCGCCGACTTCGACGGCGGTGGCGGGCGATGGATGAGAGCTCGGACTCGCAGCGGGACCGGAGTGTCGGACGGGAGGCGTCGGAGGAGAGCGAGCGACGGGGTCCTTCCGGATCGCCGCGGCGGCCGGCGCGGGGAACGGCGCGGATGGCGGCGACGGGCGCGGGATCGAGGTCGGGAGACGAGCCGGGACGACGCCAGGAGCTGCCGGCGGAGCGAGGTCGGGAGCGGAGGAGGAGGACGCCTGTGCCGGAGACGGCAGTGGAGTCGCCCAGGGCGATGCCGGCGATCGTGCAGCCGGTCGTGCCGGACGCTGACGACGCGGCGACGGGGCCGAGCTCGTCCCAGGACTCTGGGCAGAGTCAAACACGGACAGATGGAGGGGTGCGGACTTTGGCCCCCCTCCGGGACAAAGCTGGGGACGTTGCTGAACTGGCGGCGGGTGGCGGAGACGCTGCTGCTGCTGCTGCTGCTGCTGCTGCTGACGCCCCTCCTGTGGGTGCTGCTGAACTTGAAAGGACTCAGACTCCTGCTGCTGTGAACATTGGGACTGGGGAACGGGCAGAGGAGGCTGTGGACACGAGTGGGCCAGTGAGCGTGCCAGTGGTCGGGCCCCGGGCCACGGAAGGTCCTGGGCCGAGTGCTCCCCGCGCCCCTCCTCAGCCGGAGGGTGGGCGTCTGCGGGCTCCTGCTCCGCCCCGGTCGGAGTCTCTGCCTCGACGGCCGACGCAGCCGATCGGCGGGGAGCGGGTACGGGTGCCGGAGAGTGGCAGAGGCAGGGAGCAAGCCCCGCGGAGCTACGCTTCGGCCCTCGGTGGTGGCGGAGGACCGCGGCCGTCGGGGCGCGCGGCCGGAGGGGCCGCAGGGAGGGAGGAGGCCTGGCAGGAGCAGTTGTGGGAGGACGAGGAATTCCTGCAGCGCTTCTTTGAAGAGCTGCCCCAGGAGCGTGACCCCCGTCAGCGCTTCGTCATCCGCCTGCGCCACAGGCAGGGGGACCGGGCGCAGGGCTTTACGCGGGAATGGGTGGAGCGGGACTTCCTGGAGGGCTACCTCAAGTTTCCACCGCACGGCGTCCTCGCTGTGATCTCGCCCCCGGGGATCCCGGAGATTGACGTCTGCCTGACGGACGACGCCACCTACCGCTACTTCTGGGCCCGGGTTCGGGAGGCGTTCCAGAGGGACCCCGACTTCGCCCGGGACGTGCTGCTGATGCCGCTGTTCCGTGGGGAGGCCAAGGTCCTCACGGTCTTCTTCCGGACCACGGTGGTTCCGCAGGAGGACGTGGGGATCTGGCTCGCGCAGCGCTGCACGGTCTTGCGTCCCCCGGAGCGGCGCCTCGACGCCCGGGGGTACTGGACGGGGGAGTTCCGGGCGGTGGTGGCGCTGCGCCGCGACGCAGGTACGGGGCGGCTGCGCCACCTCCCAAAGTACTTTTTTATGGGGGCGGACCGGGGGGTCACGCGCTACAGCGGCCAGCCGCCGGCCTGTTTTCTCTGTGGCGCCTTCGACCACATCCGGCGCCACTGCACCTCGGAACTCTGTTCCAAGTGCGGCGTGCGCGGCCACCGCACCGACGCGTGCGATCGGCCGGTGACGTGCAGCCTCTGCGGGGTTCGCGGGCACGCGTACCGCACGTGTCCCGAATCCGCCCTCAACATCTGGCACCCGGAGGCTTTCGAGCGCGAGCGGAGGAAGGCGGAGGCGGAGGCTCGGCAGCGGGGGCCGCGAGCGGCAGGGACAGCGAGCGGGTGGGAGAGGTCATCCTCCCCAGCTGACGCTCGGGGTCGGGCCGCGGAAGAGGCGCCTGCCGCTTCGCGCCCGGGGACCAGTAGCGGAGGAGGCGGTGGCTGTGAGGAGGCGTGGCAGGTGGTGGGCAGCGGCCGGAAGGGTCGCTCGGGTCCCTGTGCCGGAGGAGGAGGAGGAGCGGGTCCGAGCGTGTCGGCGGCGGTGCCGTCCGGCTCCCGCTATGCCGTGCTCCAGGAGACGGAGGGCGAGGGATCCGCAGAGGAGGAGGGGTCCTCCTCATCCTCGGATGAGGGGAGCGAGGGGCAGAGCGGCGGTGCACGGGGTGCGGAGGACAAGCTGTCGCCACGACCGCAGCCGCAACGGCGGGCGCGGAAACGGCAGGCGGGCAAGCACCGGGGAGGCCCGGCGTCTCCCGACTCTCCGGACGCGCCTCCGAGTCCGCCGGGTGGCTCCGGCGGGAAGGGGAGTCCCAAGGGGAAGCGGCAGCGCAAGCGGCGCAAGGGGCCGCTGGAGGTCCACAGCGCCCAGCTGCACACGGAGGAGCCGAGGGTGTTGACAGCACGGCCGGAGGTAGGGGGTAGACAGGTGGAGGAGGCGGATCCCGCTGCGGAGGTGGAGATGCAGTCGGAGGAGCAGGGGAGCGGCTGTATCCCACCTGGTCCTGAGGCAGCAAGGGAGGAGGCGGTCAGGGCGCCGGAGACGGAGGCTCGCGAGACGCTACGGCTGTGGATGGCCCCGTCCCCGGAGGGGGCGGCAGCGGAGGGGGATGGGATGGCCACGCCGCAAGCGGGCGACCCGCCGCCTTCACTGCCCCTCGGTGGCGAGGGCGTGCGTAGGGCTACACCTCTGGCATCGGAGGGGGTAGAGAAGATGGTGGCCACAGGCCATGGGTCCGCATGTCGGGGTCCTCGGATTCCTGACCCCCCTGCTGGAGTCGGGGACAAGGAGGTGGCGGTGCCCCGGTAGCAAGGGCGACCTGTGGGTGCGGGGGTTTTCTGGTCCATCTCATGTGTGTTCTTTCTCCGTATGCCCTGTTGTAAATAGTTGTACATAGTTGTGAATAGTTGGACATTTTGATTATGTTTTCTGTTGCTGTACCTCTTTGTGTACCTGTTTTGTATTAGTTATGTATTTGCTTTGAACTGCTTTTGTTTCCCAGGTCTGTCCTGGGTTCTGTACAGAGGGGTGTACTTCTCCGAGGGGGGTTTGCTTCTTTGCTTCTGTGTTTTTATGCGTTGTATTCCATTGCTTTGTACCTTGTCCTCCCTGTTGGTTGTGCTTGTGTTCCTGACAACTGTTTTACGTGCTGTAGGACGGTGGCTTTGTCCAATAAAAATCATTTATTCCTAAAAAAAAAAAAAAAAAAAAAAATCATTTATTCCTAACCCTAACCCTAACCCTAACCCTAACCCTAACCCTAACCCTAACCCTAACCCTAACCCTAACCCTAACCCTAAACCCTAACCCTAACCCTAACCCTAACCCTAACCCTAACCCTAACCCTAACCCTAACCCTAACCCTAACCCTAACCCTAACCCTAACCCTAACCCTAACCCTAACCCTAACCCTAACCCTAACCCTAACCCTAACCCTAACCCTAACCCTAACCCTAACCCTAACCCTTGAACTGCTTTTGTTTCCCAGGTCTGTCCTGGGTTCTGTACAGCGGGATGTACTTCTCTGAGGGGGGTTTGCTTATTTGCTTCTGTGTTTTATGTGTTGTTTGCCATTGCTTTGTACCTTGTCCTCCCTGTTGACTGTGCTTGTGTTCCTGACAACTGTTTTTACGTGCTGTAGGATGGTGGCTTTGTCCAATAAAAATCATTTATTCCTAAAAAAAAAAAAAAAAAAAAAAAATCATTTATTCCTAACCCTAACCCTAACCCTAACCCTAAACCCTAACCCTAACCCTAACCCTAACCCTAACCTTTTTTGATTCTGTTTTCTGTTGATGTACCTCTTTGTGTACCTGTTTTGTATTAGTTATGTATTTGCTTTGAACTGCTTTGTTTCCCAGGTCTGTCCTGGGTTCTGTACAGAGGGATGTACTTCTCCGAGGGGGGTTTGCTTATTTGCTTCTGTGTTTTTATGTGTTGTATTCCATTGCTTTGTACCATGTCCTCCCTGTTGACTGTGCTTGTGTTCCTGACAACTGTTTTTACGTGGTGTAGGACGGTGGCTTAGTCCAATAAAAATCACTTATTCCTAAAAAAAAAAAAATCACTTATTCCTAACCCTAACCCTAACCCTAACCCTAACCCTAACCCTAACCCTAACCCTAACCCTAACCCTAACCCTAACCCTAACCCTAACCCTAACCCTAACCCTAACCCTAACCCTAACCCTAACCCTAACCCTAACCCTAACCCTAACCCTAACCCTAACCCTAACCCTAACCCTAAGGCTTGCCTCCTTCCCCCCAGGTGTCTTATGTACCTCAGGTGGTCACTCACCCGGGAGAGACTTCAGTAGGGCAGCAGGGGGGTGGGCAGCAAGGGGCTGGGCAGCAGGGGGATGGGCAGCAGGGGGCTGGGCCCCAGCCAGGAGAAGGGTGGCGGCTGCAGCAACAGCAGCAGCAGCAGCAGCATAGTGTCGATGAGGGCTTCAGGAGGCCAGTGGGGGCAGTTGGCACCAGTGGTTGGAGTCTGCGTGGCGGTCACTCGGTGGAGCGGCACCGGCGTGACCGGCGTGACTGGGACTGGGAGGTGTCTTCCTTCGCCTCCGATAGTAGTCTCTTAAGTGAGAGAGGCAGTTCGGAGATGGAGACGGAGAGGGAGATGCGGGAGGACAGGCAACGGAGGTGGGAGGAGGAAGAACGGGAGCATATGGAGGAAGCACTGGGCATCGCGGGGGTGGAGGCCACAGAGGAGAGCTGGGTGTGGGACGAGCGTCCTTGTCGGACGTTGGAGGAGTGGGCGGAGGATGTGGCGTCGTTTCCCTTTAGTGAAGATGACCTCCTCATTCTCTGGGTGGACTTGGTCCACTGCATTCGGGTGCCGGGTGATCGGGTCAAGCTGCGCAGCCTGGACAAGTTGGGGCAACAGGGGGTTCAGCGGGTCTTGGAGGCGGGGCTGGAGGCCATGGTGGCGGTGCTCAGGGAGCGGTGGTACAATCCCTTGGACCTGGCCTTTCAGGGCAAGGTGGACTTCCTCAGGGCGGCCCGGCGGATGGTGCATTTTCGGCGCTTTAAGCGGCCGCGCACGAAGCCCTTGGCCGCCTTGCAGGAAGAGGGGATGGCCCGGCGGCTGCGTGAGGTGGCTGATTATTGGGAAATGAGAGCAGCGCAGCTGGGGGATAGTGAGGGCACACGGGCGGAGCTCTGGACGTGCTTCCGCTATGAGGACGCTGCATCGCCGCTGACGGCCGCGGCCTTTGCGAGAGGCTTGCGGCTGTTGGTGGGCGGCCTGGAGGAGCGCCGCCGACTTCGACGGCGGTGGCGGGCGATGGATGAGAGCTCGGACTCGCAGCGGGACCGGAGTGTCGGACGGGAGGCGTCGGAGGAGAGCGAGCGACGGGGTCCTTCCGGATCGCCGCGGCGGCCGGCGCGGGGAACGGCGCGGATGGCGGCGACGGGCGCGGGATCGAGGTCGGGAGACGAGCCGGGACGACGCCAGGAGCTGCCGGCGGAGCGAGGTCGGGAGCGGAGGAGGAGGACGCCTGTGCCGGAGACGGCAGTGGAGTCGCCCAGGGCGATGCCGGCGATCGTGCAGCCGGTCGTGCCGGACGCTGACGACGCGGCGACGGGGCCGAGCTCGTCCCAGGACTCTGGGCAGAGTCAAACACGGACAGATGGAGGGGTGCGGACTTTGGCCCCCCTCCGGGACAAAGCTGGGGACGTTGCTGAACTGGCGGCGGGTGGCGGAGACGCTGCTGCTGCTGCTGCTGCTGCTGCTGCTGACGCCCCTCCTGTGGGTGCTGCTGAACTTGAAAGGACTCAGACTCCTGCTGCTGTGAACATTGGGACTGGGGAACGGGCAGAGGAGGCTGTGGACACGAGTGGGCCAGTGAGCGTGCCAGTGGTCGGGCCCCGGGCCACGGAAGGTCCTGGGCCGAGTGCTCCCCGCGCCCCTCCTCAGCCGGAGGGTGGGCGTCTGCGGGCTCCTGCTCCGCCCCGGTCGGAGTCTCTGCCTCGACGGCCGACGCAGCCGATCGGCGGGGAGCGGGTACGGGTGCCGGAGAGTGGCAGAGGCAGGGAGCAAGCCCCGCGGAGCTACGCTTCGGCCCTCGGTGGTGGCGGAGGACCGCGGCCGTCGGGGCGCGCGGCCGGAGGGGCCGCAGGGAGGGAGGAGGCCTGGCAGGAGCAGTTGTGGGAGGACGAGGAATTCCTGCAGCGCTTCTTTGAAGAGCTGCCCCAGGAGCGTGACCCCCGTCAGCGCTTCGTCATCCGCCTGCGCCACAGGCAGGGGGACCGGGCGCAGGGCTTTACGCGGGAATGGGTGGAGCGGGACTTCCTGGAGGGCTACCTCAAGTTTCCACCGCACGGCGTCCTCGCTGTGATCTCGCCCCCGGGGATCCCGGAGATTGACGTCTGCCTGACGGACGACGCCACCTACCGCTACTTCTGGGCCCGGGTTCGGGAGGCGTTCCAGAGGGACCCCGACTTCGCCCGGGACGTGCTGCTGATGCCGCTGTTCCGTGGGGAGGCCAAGGTCCTCACGGTCTTCTTCCGGACCACGGTGGTTCCGCAGGCGGACGTGGGGATCTGGCTCGCGCAGCGCTGCACGGTCTTGCGTCCCCCGGAGCGGCGCCTCGATGCCCGTGGGTACTGGACGGGCGAGTTCCGGGCAGTGGTGGCGCTGCGCCGCGACGCAGGTACGGGGCGGCTACGCCACCTCCCCAAGTACTTTTTTATGGGGGCGGACCGGGGGGTCACGCGCTACAGCGGCCAGCCGCCGGCCTGTTTTCTCTGTGGCGCCTTCGACCACATCCGGCGCCACTGCACCTCGGAACTCTGTTCCAAGTGCGGCGTGCGCGGCCACCGCACCGACGCGTGCGATCGGCCGGTGACGTGCAGCCTCTGCGGGGTTCGCGGGCACGCGTACCGCACGTGTCCCGAATCCGCCCTCAACATCTGGCACCCGGAGGCTTTCGAGCGCGAGCGGAGGAAGGCGGAGGCGGAGGCTCGGCAGCGGGGGCAGCGAGCGGCAGGGACAGCGAGCGGGTGGGAGAGGTCATCCTCCCCGGCTGACGCTCGGGGTCGGGCCGCGGAAGAGGCGTCTGCCGCTTCGCGCCCGGGGACCAGCAGCGGAGGAGGCGGTGGCTGTGAGGAGGCGTGGCAGGTGGTGGGCAGCGGCCGGAAGGGTCGCTCGGGTCCCTGTGCCGGAGGAGGAGGAGGAGCGGGTCCGAGCGTGTCGGCGGCGGTGCCGTCCGGCTCCCGCTATGCCGTGCTCCAGGAGACGGAGGGCGAGGGATCCGCAGAGGAGGAGGGGTCCTCCTCATCCTCGGACGAGGGGAGCGAGGGGCAGAGCGGCAGTGCACGAGGTGCGGAGGACAAGCTGTCGCCACGACCGCAGCCGCAACGACGGGCGCGAAAACGGCAGGCGGGCAAGCACCGGGGAGGCCCGGCGTCTCCCGACTCTCCGGACGCGCCTCCGAGTCCGCCGGGTGGCTCTGGCGGGAAGGGGAGTCCCAAGGGGAAGCGGCAGCGCAAGCGGCGCAAGGGGCCGCTGGAGGTCCACAGCGCCCAGCTGCACACGGAGGAGCCGAGGGTGTTGACAGCACATCCGGAGGTAGGGGGTAGACGGGTGGAGGAGGCGGATCCCGCTGCGGAGGTGGAGATGCAGTCGGAGGAGCGGGGGAGCGGCTGTATCCCGCCCGGTCCGGAGGCGGCGAGGGAGGAGGCCGTCAGGGCGCCGGAGCCGGAGGCTCGCGAGCCGCTCCGGTTGTGGATGGCCCCGTCCCCGGAGGGGGCAGCTGCGGAGGGGGATGGGATGGCCACGCCGCAGGCGGGCGACCCGCTGCCTTCACTGCCCCTCGGTGGCGAGGGCCTTCGTAGGGCTACACCTCTGATCTCGGAGGGGGTAGAGAAGATGGAGGCCGCAGGCCATGGGTCCGCATGTCGGGGTCCTCGGACTCCTGACCCCCCTGACGGAGTCGGGGACAAGGAGGTGGCGGTGCCCCGGTAGCAAGGGCGGCCTGTGGGTACGGGGGTTTTCTGGTCCATCTCAAGTGTTTTTCTCTCTCCATCTGCCCTGTTGTAAATAGTTGTACATAGTTTTAAATAGTTGAACCTTTTTGATTCTGTTTTCTGTTGCTGTAACTCTTTGTGTACCTGTTTTGTATTAGTTATGTATTTGTTTTGCACTGCTTTGTTTCCCAGGTCTGTCCTGGGTTCTGTACAGCGGGATGTACTTCTCTGAGGGGGGTTTGTTTATTTGCTTCTGTGTTTTAATGCGTTGTTTGCCATTGCTTTGTACCTTGTCCTCCCTGTTGACTGTGCTTGTGTTCCTGACAACTGTTTTTACGTGCTGTAGGATGGTGGCTTTGTCCAATAAAAATCATTTATTCCAAAAAAAAAAAAAAAAATCATTTATTCCTAACCCTAACCCTAACCCTAACCCTAACCCTAACCCTAACCCTAACCCTAACCCTAACCCTAACCCTAACCCTAACCCTAACCCTAACCCTAACCCTAACCCTAACCCTAACCCTAACCCTAACCCTAACCCTAACCCTAACCCTAACCCTAACCCTAACCCTAACCCTAACCCTAACCCTAACCCTAACCCTAACCCTAACCCTAACCCTAACCCTAACCCTAACCCTAACCCTAACCCTAACCCTAACCCTAACCCTAACCCTAACCCTAACCCTAACCCTAACCCTAACCCTAACCCTAACCCTAACCCTAACCCTAAGGCTGGGCCCACCCGGCCGGGCTTTTCAGGGGAAAGTGGACTCAGTATTAGCTTCCAGGAAAGTGATGCAATTTAGGAAATTTAAGAGGCCGAGGATTCGTCCTCTGCCTTGGCTATTGGAGGAAGGGATGGCCCACATGCTTACAGACATAGCAGACTACTGGGAGCAAAGGGGGCGACAGGTAGGGACAGATAAGGAGCAACAGGAACATAGGCCTCCTTTTAAGTATGCCGATGCAGTGTTGCCATTGCCGGCCGCAGACTTTGTCCACGGTCTGCGTGCATTGGCGAGGGCGTTGGAGGAACGATGGCGACGGATGCGAAAGTGGAAGGCGACCGATGAGGTGGTGGAGAGAGTACGGACGGCGCAGGAGTCAGCGGAGATCGTGTCGGGGTCTCGGTCGGAGAGGCGGGGTGCAGCGACGGGGAGGGCGATGGAGAGGACAGAGACGGCGGAGGCGTTTGCGGAGGCGTTGGCGGCGAAGGTGAGGGCGGCAGCGGAGGAGTCTAAGCGGGAGCAGCTGGAGCAGCTACGGAAGTCGGCATTGGAGGCGAGTGTGCAGGAGGCGGCCGCGACGGGAGTGACGGAGGCAGCGGCGAGGATGGCGGTGAGGACGACAGCGGCGGCGGCGGCGACGACGGGGACGGCGGCGGCGACGCAGCGGCGGCGGCGAGAATGGCGAGAGGATCTACAAAAAACTTTGGACACTCCTCCTCGGGATGATGTCGAGGAGGAGGGGATGGAGGACTTACCTGTGGGAGGGACAGAGGATCGGACAATGAGGGGCATTGCGAGTCAGGGGAGGAGTGAGATGGGGGGTGTTGGGGTGACACGTGTTGGGGTGCCATGTGTCGGTCAGAGATCTTCCCCACCCCCAGCTCGGTCTCGATCCCCCTCGCGACAGAGATCGCACTCTACAGGTGATGCAAGAGAGGGGAGGGGTGATGGTGGAATGGGTGACAAACGGGGATCTGTACCGAGGAAGAGCTACGCCTCGGCTGTGGGCGGGACAGCATCGGGTGGGAGGCCAGCGGGCAGGGGCCCGGGAGGCTTTGGGAGAGAGGAGACTGAGACGCAGGAGGCATTATGGGACGATGAGGACTTCCTCCAGCGTTTTTTTGAGGAATTTCCTCAAGCGGCCGATCCTCGACAGAGGTTTGTGGTACGCCTGCGACATAGGTTGGGGGACAGGGCCCAGCTCTTCACCCGGGACTGGGTGGTGTGTGAATTTTTGGAGAAGTATTTGTCCTTCCCTCCCCCTCAGGTGCTGGCAGTCATTGCGCCCCCAGGTATGGCGGAGATCGACGTTTGTTTGGTGAACGACCGAGCATATCGTCTCTTTTGGGAGCGGGTACGGGAAGGGTCTCAGAGGGACCCCCAGTTCGCTCAGGACATCGTCTTGATGCCGTTGTTTCGGGGGGAAGCCAAGGTGCTTACGGTTTTTTTCCGCACCACGGTGGTGCCGGAGGACGACATCAACTGTTGGCTCTCGAGACGCTGCACGGTGCTTCGTCCTCTTGAAAAGCGTTATGATCAGTGGGGCTATTGGACGGGCGAGTTTCGAGGAGTGGTGGCTTTAGCACGAGATCCCCGCACGGGCAGACTGAGGCATCTGCCTAAATACTTTTTCATGGGGGCAGATCGGGGAGTAACGAGGTATAGCGGTCAACCACAGGCATGTTTTCTCTGCGGTGGTTTCGATCATATCCGGCGCAATTGCGCAACCGAACTCTGTTCGAAGTGCGGAGTGCGAGGTCACCGAACGATTCAATGTGATCGGCCAGTCTCGTGTAGCCTGTGTGGAGTCCGCGGGCACGCTTATCGATTGTGCCCCAAATCGGTGATTAATATCAGAAACCCAGTCTTTTTTGAAAGCGAACGAGAGAAGGCGGAGCAGGGGATGCGTGCAGAGCCTGAGGCCCAGGCCTGGACACACAGAGAGAGGAGATCTGCGGCAGCTACAAGTGCATATCGGCCAGGGGGAGAGGAGGAGGAGGAGGGAACTCGAGAGAGCAGAGAGGCCATAGTGGAGCAAAGATCGGAGCCCGTGGGTGGTAGAATGGGTAGACGGGAGGAGGAGGAGGAGGAGGAGTGGAGTCTTGCAAAGGGTGCGAAGCGTGGAAAGAGAAAGGAACGAAAAACCGAGCTGGCAAGGAGGGGGGAAGCAGGAGAAGGTGGAAGTCAGTCAAAAACGCCAGACACTGGCCAGAGTGCAAGCAGCACCATGGGGGAGCCGATGCTTTTAAGCTCTCGTTATGCAGTCTTAAGGGAAGGCATGGGGCAAGACAACTTGACGGAGGAGGTTCTCTCCTCAGATGAGGATAGTGAGAGTAGCGGTGGGAAAAGGGCAGAGGCGAGGGAGGCGGAAATGCCCTCAGCCTGCCCGCTACCTCAACGTGCGAAAGCATTGGAAAAACGTAAAGTGGGGACCAAGAGAGTTGAGCCGGAGTCTCCGGATTCCCCAGGGTCTCCGGACACCCCGAAGGGAAAGAAGGCGGAAAGGGATGGTGAAAGCGGGTCGGTAGGTGAAGCGAGTCCAACAGGGAAACGGCGTAAGAAGAAAAGGAGGGAGGGGCCCTTGGAAGTTCATAGTGCTCAGTTGGTGACTATGGAGCCAAAGGTGACTTCTGCGTCGGCTGTGGAAAAGGAGGAGCAAAGGGAAGGGATTGAAGGAGAAGGGCGGATGGAGGAAAGTGTGGGTGCTTTGGACGTCTTAGGGGAGGAAGAAGAGGAAGGGAATGGAAACGCGATGGCGTTCAGGAACTCGGAACCTATTCAATTGTGGATGGCTCCATCCCCGGAGGGTGCGAAACCAGAGGGGGAACCAGCTGAAAGGCCAGCTGAAAGCCCGGGGGGTGGAGGAGAGACTGAACAGAGGGTCCTCGAGCCCCCCCTTCCTTGCGAAAGTGGTGGGGAACAACACTGTAGGGCTACACCTCTACGTGTAGAGGGGGTAGATATGGAGAAAGGGGAGGGAGAAGGTGGTCTGCATTAATTTACAGTGATATCCATGGCGGTGCAACTGGAACAAAAAAGTCAAAGTCAAAGTACGGATGTGCGGAGGGAGAAAAGGGATGGAGAGGTTCGACGAGACCGTTCGGGTTGGCGTTTGAACATTCTGACGTGGAACGCGAGAGGCCTGAGGCAGGGAGAAAGGAGGGGAGAGATCTTGGCGGCATTGGCACGACTCCAACAGGATGTCGTTGTCCTGCAGGAGTTGCGTTTTCGAGGGGAGGCGGACCGGAGCAGCGCCCAAAGACAGTGGAGGGAGGGTCCCTCCTTTTGGAGCTATGCACCAGAGGGCGTGGGCGGAGTGGCGGTTTTGATCCGGGCCCAGAAGAACTTGCTCGTGAAGAGGTGGGTGGAGGTGACTCCGGGCTATTTGTGTTTTTTGGATTTTAATTTGAGGGGGCTGGATGAGTCAGGACAACCAGCGGAACACCGCTTTCGGCTGTGTGCGGTCTACGGACCGACGAGGATGGGAGCGAGACGGGCATTGTGGGCTAGACTTCGGGACCACTCTACGACGACTCAAAGGTCGCTGGTGGTGGCCGGAGATTTTAATAACCGGGCACGGGAGCAGGACCGCCGGTCCTTGGGCCGGCAGCGCCCGTCGACGCCAGTGCCCCTGACGCCAGAGGAGCGTCAGCTACAGCGTTTGCTGGAGACAGACTTACAGCTGGAGGATAAAGCCCTTCATGTCAACAATGTCTTGACGTTTTTTCCGACGTATTGCGAGCCTACCTTTCGTACGTCTCATCAGGAGGACGAAGGGGGCGTGCGGTTCACGTACTATCACTCCAGAGTCGTGAGCCGCTTGGATAGAGTATGGGCGTCGCAGGAATGGCGAGTGCATAAATGCCAGGTGGGTCTGACCACGTGGTCGGACCACGGGTTTTTGCTGTGTCAGCTGTATGCGGGCCGCCTGCCCTCCCGCGGACCCCCCCGGTGGAGGCTTTCTCCTCGATTGCTGCGGGGAGAACAGGAGGTCAGAGAGACGGTCGAGGCGACCGTGGCGGCTTCCGTGAACCGGTTTCAGAGTTGTCCGGAACCAAAACGGGCAAGGGTAACGGGATGGTGGGAGGATCTGAAACGTGAAGTGCGGAGGCAGTGTCAAGCTTTGGTCGCCAGGACGTACAGGAGGGACCTGGCAGCCTACCACCGTGCTCTTAACAGGTTTCTGGGCGCCCATCGGCGGATTAACACGGGCCGCCCGTGGGATCAGCGACAGTTGGAGGAGGATGGGGTGACGATTCAAGCGTTCCACCTGAAAAAGAGGGAGATGCGCAGGCAGCAGCGCTGCTTTCGGACTAGGGGGCCTCTGGTGCCCGAGGGGGAATGGGAGAAGAGCCGACGCCCAAAGATAGCACGGCAACAGTTGGAAAGCCTTCGGGTGGCGGAGGGTGGAGAACTGGTGTCCACGACAGAAGGGGTGTTGACGGTGTTGTCCTCGCACTATCGAGGCCTCTTTGGAGGGACTCCTCTAGACCCGAACACGATGCAGGAGTATGTGGGGGAGGCACTCCCGGAGGAGGCGGACTGCCTGACGGAGGAGGAGAGGGAGGATTTGCTCCGCCCTGTATCGGAGGAGGAAGTCAAGGCGGCTATCTCCAAAGGCAGGGAGCAGTCTGCGCCAGGCCCGGACGGGCTCGGGTACTCGTTTTATAAGACCTTCCAGGCTTACCTGCTTGCTCCGTTAGTCCTCCTCTTTAACCGCGTGCTCTCCAGGGAGGAGCGTGCCAGTCGGGAGTTTTACGGGGCGGCTCTCACCTTCATCTACAAGGGAGGAGATCCGACATTCGTAACCAACTGGAGACCTATCGCCGTGACGAATGCGGATTACAGGATCTTGGCCAGGGTCCTGAATGCGCGCTTGGCGAGAGTGGCGGATAAGTTGATCCACGGGTGCCAGACGAGTGCTGTGCCAGGAAGACGCATGGTGGACTCGTTGGTGGTCCTCCGAGAGGTGTTTGAGGAAGTCCGTTTGGGGAGGTGGGGCGGAGCCCTCCTGCAGCTAGACCAATCTAAGGCTTTCGACCGGGTCGATCGCACCTTCTTAGAGTGTGTCTTACGCTCGAAAGGGGTACCCGCCGGATTCGTGGACTTTCTACGGATCCTCTATGAACAGGCACACGTGACTCCGTGCGTGGACGGGCGGTTTGGAGGGGAGGTCGCTCTGCAGTCAGGCCTTCGGCAGGGATGCCCGTTGAGCGCTTTGCTTTACGTGGTGGCACTGGATCCGCTTTTGGTCAAGATTCAGAGGGACACGCGGTTGCGGGGGGTGCCTCTGTCGCTTCGGGAGTCGGTGGCGGCGGTGAAAACCATTGCGCACGCGGACGATGTGACCTTGCTGGTGAGATCGGAGGCGGAGTGGAGGTCCGCATGGGAGCACCTGGCGGCGTATTCCGCGGCCTCCGGAGCGGTGATTAATCCCGACAAGTCCCGTGCCTTTCTCTTGCGGCCTCGAGCGGCGGAGATCCGCGTGTGCCCGATGGCGGCGTTGTGGGCCGCGCGAGAGTGGGACTCGGAGGACTCCTCCAGTGTGGTGCACCACGTCTCTGTTTTAGGGGTGTCTTTTAGTCTACAAGACCGGGGATGGGAACGCAACTGGGTGGACTGGGAGGTGAAGGTCAAGGAGCGGTGCCAGTTGTGGCGGAATTGGCACCTCAACGTGTACCAACGGGCGCGTTATATCTCCACCTATTGCGTACCGATGGTCACGAGTTTGGCTGCGGTCTATCCACCGCCGAAGCCGCTGCTTGACCGGGTGACGGGTTTATGTTTTCAATTTTTGTGGGGGACTAAGTTTTTCCCGTTGGCGCGTACGGTCGCCTATCAGCGAGTGGCGGAGGGGGGCTTGGGAGCGTGGGCCTTGGGTCCCCTCTTCTTGGCCATTTTCTTGGCCACCAATTGCGGGGGTGTCGCGCGGTGGGGGGAGGAACGACAGCAATCGCAGCAGCAGCAGGCGGAGGAGGAGGAGGAGGCGGCTGTGGCCCAAAGGAGGAGGGACCGGCATGGGAGCATTGGACGAGCCGCGTGGGCGCGTCTCGACGAGTTTCTGCGCCACGTGCCGTGGGGCCGTCGCTGGTGGTGTGAAGAGAAGCTGGGGTTTCGCCTGACGCCCACCTTGAAGGTCGGGCTGCCGGACTTCTGGCTCGAGGTGGCAAGTCAAGTGCGTGAGTATGGGGTGGAGGCACGCTTGTGTAAGACCCAGGGTGTGGAGAGGAGCTCCTTGAAACGCACCATCTACGGGGCGATTCTCCAGGGACTCTTGGAACGAGCGTCGGCTCACCGCCGGCTGCGGAGAGCTCGTCTCTCTGCGTACCTCTGGCAGCCAGAAGTGGCCGCGGGCACCTTTGGAGACCGCTCGGTCCCCTACAGCTTGTGGGAGCTCAGGTGGCGGGCCTACCATCAGGTGGTGCTGGTGGGAGGGACCATGCCTTGGTTGGCGCCCGCACAACGTGTCTGTAGGAGGCCGGCGTGTTCCGCCCGGGGCACGGCCGAGGAGACTGTGCGGCATTTCGTGGCGGAATGCGCTCCGGCCCAACTGCTGTGGCGCACTGTGGCGGGGGCGTTGGGCTTGCCCGGCTTAGCGCGACAAGGGTGGGAGAGTGTGGTGTCTGGGCAGGAACCTGCGCAGAGGACGTGGGCGGTGGGGGTTCCGTGGTCAGTCATTCGCCTGATTAACCTCACCGTCCTCTCTGCACTGACCATCCAGCGTGGCAAAGAACTGCTGAGTCGCTCTCCTAGCGACGTGAATGCCTGGACTCGCTTTGTCCTTTCACGCGTGCGAGGCCTGGCCCACTTTGAACGGAGGGACCGACGGGTCAGTCCGGACCAGTGGCGGAGAAGATGGGCCTGGTGGGGCGAGGTCTTCCCACCCATCACCTGAACTGGACGAGCTGCTGCATTGCTTTGAGGGTGCTGCTCTGTATGTTTGTCTGTTGCATTTTGTCTTCTGTAACACAATTGATTTGTACCTTCTTGTCTCTTATTGCTAGTGTTCTGTAATTAGTGTTGTGTAATTTGTGCATGTTCTGTTTTGTAATTTGTACCTCGTACTGTGTGCCTTGTCTGTAGTGCTTTGTATTTTATCTCCCGTATTTTATGGCTCTGGTATTTTATTCATGTATGGTTCTTTGTATATATTGCTGTTGACGGTTTTATGGTTGTATTTTATGTCTTGTAGGACGGTTTTCTTTGCCAATAAAAATCTCATTTCCTAAAAATCTCATTTCCTAACCCTAACCCTAACCCTAACCCTAACCCTAACCCTAACCCTAACCCTAACCCTAACCCTAACCCTAACCCTAACCCTAACCCTAACCCTAACCCTAACCCTAACCCTAACCCTAAACCTAAACCTAAACTTCCTGTGGGTGGGACCTGTTCTCCAGGAGCTCTGAGTGTGTCTGCCAAACAAAGGCATTTTTCAGTTGTTTTGAGTAAATTTTTTGAAGTTTTTTGTGTGGACCCAGTTGTAGGAAGGTTAGGGGCCCCCTTTGGTGGTATCCCCACCGGGGGGGACCAAAAAATGGACCCAGGAGGTCCAAAGAAAGGATCCCAGGAGCCTGCTCTGCAACAAACTGAAGGAGCCAGGCAATTAGCAGCTTCAGCTGGCAAGGAGCAGCAATGCAAAGGGCAAGAGACACAACAGAGAGAAATGGAAGGTGAGGAGCAGGAGAAGGGGAATGAGAGAAGAACCCCCCTCCCACTGGAAAAAGAGAATGGGGGAGAGGGTGGACAAAGGGGGAGTGGGCAGAAGGCGCAGGAGCCCCCAGCCCATGCAGCAGCAGGGGAAAAAGCCCTTAAAGGGACAGTGTCCAATGCCTCCAGCAAGCAGAAGGAGATGGGAGGAACATCATCAGGACACCCCCTCCCACTGGAGACACAGAAAAAGGGTGAGGATGGACAAGGGGGGAGAGAGCAGAGGGGCCAGGAGCCCTCAGCCCGCTCAGCAGCAGGGGGAAAAGCCCTTAAAGGGACAGCGTCCAAATCCTCCTGCAAGCAGAAGGAGATGGGAGAGCCCTCTTCAGGAGAGCAGAAGGGGAAGGGGCCGCCTCCAGACGGGGAAGGGAGCTCTCGGCAGCTAACAGAGGGCGCCCCTGGTCCCAGAGGGAGACTCCGGGAAGAGCAGTCCGTGACAACGGCAGGGGCCCCAGCAGCGGATGACTACGTGGAGGGGCTCCGTATGAGAGTGTGCGCGGCCCAGGAGGCGGCGGTGTCGGGGCCAGAGAGAGGGAGTCGTGGGGGGCGTCCGCTGCAACATGGCTGGCAGCAAGTGGTGGTGGAGTTGTCAGAGCCCCCCTACCAAGAGCGGGACCTGGCGGTTCTGTGGGCCCACCTGGTCGCCAGCCTGACACTCCCTGACGAAGGGAACTGGAAGAACAAGGACGAGTCCAAGTTCAGCCAGCAAGGGACGCTGGACCGGCTGTCCAGAGGGAGGGACGAGCTGCTGGAGGCGATGAAGGGGCGGCAGGACGGTCCTGTGGAGAAGCTGGCGGAACGGCGAGCGTGGACTCTGCGTTTGCTCAAGAGAGCGGTCTCCTTCCGCCCGTTCCAACAGCAGAGGGTGAAGTGGCCGGACTGGTTGGGGGAGAGGGGCATGAGCAACCTGCTGCTGACTCTCGCCGACCACTGGAGAGTGCAAGTGTGGGAGGCGCAGCAGGAGGGAAGGAGTGTGGAAGAGGAGGTCCGGCCCCCGTTGCGTCAAGGGGGACCGATCGCACAAGGAGGTCTGCAGCCCGTGGGGGTCCACCAGCTCTTGGAGTGGTTGGACCTCGTGGTCCGAGTCCTGGACCAAAGGAGGCGCCGAAAGGAGGAGGAGGAGGAGAGGGGCCGCCAGGGGCGGAGTCGGAGTCGGAGTCAGAGTCGGAGCTCGACGGCATCTTCTGACGACGACAGCGGGCCGGAGACGACGGCCACCCTCTTTGCGAAACAGAGGACGCCAGAGCGCGGAGGGCGCAGCGCCAGCACAGACGACGCGGAGAGACGGACTCGACGGCACAGCCGATCACCTCACCCGGAGGCCCTGACAACGCAGCGGGGGGTGGCTTCTGCGGAGGCACCCCCCAAACCGGGTGAGACTCGTGCGGCGGCGGGGGAAAGGGAGGAGGTTGCAGAAGAGGAAGGGATGGAGGAGGAGGAGGGCGGAGAGCAGAATGAGGAGCAGAGAGAGCAGGAGGCCTCCAAACGGAGGGGCAGGGAGCGGGAGAGGCGGCGGCGGCCCCAGAAGGACAGCCGGCCAGGACCCAAGCAGGGAGGATCGAGTCCAGGGCAAGAAGGGGAGGGCAGCGGAATGCCGGTCCTGGCGGCGGCGGCATCAGACCGGCGCACATGGAGTTTGCAGCAGGACTTGAGAGAGGCCAGTTCGCTGAGGGAAAGTCGAGGGCCGGCCACAGAGCAGGAGAGGGAGCGACGAGGAGAGGAGGAGGGCAAGAAAGGGGGAAGGGGGAAGGGCGGCCAGAGCCACAGCCAGCAGGCCCGCCAGGCCCCAGACCCGATGCCGCAGAGGGAGACTTGGGAACGGAGAGGGACGAGGCGGGCAGACGCACTCCTCCGTGCCGGGAACCTCCCGTTGCAGGCGGATAGGAACAGGAGCAGGAGCAGGAACCGCGGGGGTTCGGAGGTGGCGGAGGTGTTGAGGAGTCGCGACAGAGCCACGCGGCGACAAGGACCACGGCAACGGCCGGAGGAAGAAGGGGTCGAGCGGATGGAGACGTCGCAGTCGCAGGAGTTGTTCTCGGATGATGACGCGTCTCTGGCAGCATCCGGAGCAGCACTGACATCGACGCCAGAGACGAACCCGAACCCGAACCCGAACCCGAACCCAGACCTGAACCCGGACCCGGACCCGGACCCGAACCCGAACCCAGACCTGAACCCGAACCCAGACCCGGACCCGGACCCGAACCCGAACCCGAACCCGAACCCGAACCCGAACCCGAACCCGAACCCGAACCCAGAGGCGGCAGACAGGAGGGAGGACGTGAGGCCAGGGCAGAGAGAGAGGGCCCGAGAAAGCAGGAGGAGCCGAAGCAGGTCGCGCAGCCCCTTGAGAAGGACACCGAGCCCGGGGAAGAGAGCAACGACGACGGGAGGACCTGCAAATACGCGACCAGGGTTCTCCTACGCCGCCGCCGCCGCCGCGGCTACACAGCCAGGTGGCAGGGGCCCTGGAGCGGCGGTGGCGGCGGAGGAGAGACGCAGAGGGAGGACCGAGGAGGAGCGTCGACAAGCCCAGCGTCAAGCCCAGCTCCAAGCCGAGCTGGACATCTGGGAGGACGACGTCTTCCTGCAGGAGTTCTTCCGAGAACGGCCAGAAGAGAGGGACCACCGCCAGCGGTATGTCGTCCGCCTACGGGCCCGACCGGGGCAACGCGACAGCGAGGAGTTCACAAGGGACTGGGTGGTGCGAGACCTGCTGATCGAGACCCTGGGGATGGATGTGGACGAGGACATTTTGGCAGTCATCAGCCCGCAGGCCATCCCCGAGATCGACATCTGCTTCGCCTCGGAAGGGGCCTACCTCTCCTTTTGGGAGCGGTGCAAAGCCGCGCTCCGGGACGACGAGGACTTCTTGCGGGGAGTGACGCTGGTCCCCCTTTACCGCGGCGAGACCAAGGTGGTGACCATCATCCTGCGCACGACGGCGGTGCCCGAGGAAGACATCCACTACTGGCTGCAGCGGCACTGCCGGGTGCTGCAAGCGCCGCAGAAGAAGAGGGACGAGTGGGGAGTGTGGACGGGCGAGTACCGAGCCATAGCGGCGCTGGAGAGGAACCCCGCGACGGGCCTCCTGAGGCACTTGCCCAAGTTCTTTTTCATGGGCGCGGACCGGGCCATCACGCGCTACAGCGGGCAGCCTCCGGCGTGCTACCTCTGCGGCGCCTTCGACCACCTCCGCGCCACGTGCGCCTCGGAGCTGTGTTCCAAGTGCGGGATCCGGGGCCACCGCACGTGGAGGTGCTCGCGACCCGTCACCTGCAGCCTCTGTGGCCAGTGCGGGCACCCGTACCGTTTTTGCCCGGAATCCGAGCTGAACAAGCGGTTCCCGGAAGCGTTTGAGCGAGAGCGGCGGAGAGCCCAGGAGGCAGAGGAACGGGACAAGCTGCTCGAGGAGTGGAAAAGGCAGATGTCCACGGAGGGGGGAAGAAGAGCAGCTCGAGGACGCCAACGCGTCGCAGGCGGAGGCGCAGGCCCAGAGTCCGCTCCCCAAAGCCAGCACCAAGGGGGGCGCCAGAGCAAGAACGGCCAGAGGGAAGAGCGAAGGGAGGAGGAGGAGCAGCCGCAGCAGCCGGAACAGACAGAGGAGGAGGAGGAAGAGGAGGACGAAGAGAGGACGGTAGAGCAGGCACCCAACAGTCGACAACGGAGACGGCGGAGGAGGGAACAAGAGAGGGCGCAGAGGAGAGGCCCGGTGGAGAGAGGAGAGGAGAGCGGAGGGAGTTGCCCGCCGAGGGCACCACGACGGCAGAGCCAGCCGCGGAAAAGAGCCAAGGAAAGGGAGATGACCAACTCGGCGTCCTCCGATGCGGGAGAAGGCACGAGCGGAAGGAGCAGGGAGGACGTGCGGGAGGAGCGGCCGCCGAGGCAGGAAACGGCGACGGCAAAGCCGGGAAAGACCGCTGTCCGAGCGAGCGGGAAAAAGAAGATCAGGACGGAGCCGGAGCCCGGAAAGGAAGGGGGGCCCCCGCCAGAGCCACCAGCACCACGCCCCGAGTCGCCACCGTTCTCCCCGCTGCTGCTGCTGTCGCCGTCACCGCAGCCGCTGCCAACGCCGACCGAGGTGCCCGAATCACCAACCTCAGAGAGGCCGGAGGAAGGGAGGGTCGAAGAGCAGGAGCAGCTGGACTCCCGGGAAATGGAAGACCCGGGGGGAGGGGGAGGCAGCTCAGATCTCAACACCCAAAGTAGTGCCGTGCCCGGAGAGGACGTGATCGCAGAAGCGTCCTCACGGGAGACGGATAAAAAACCAGCAGCTGATGCCACCGAGGCCGACGAGGGCGAGGAGGAGGAGGAAATCGATGTCGAGACGGTGGAGGAGGCAGCAGCGGTCACAGAAGGAGCCAACGGCAGAGAGAGAGCGAGGACATGTTAATTGAAAGGACTTTATGTTATGAGTTACTTCTTCAACCCCAGTCAAGCTTAATCATGGAGAGTTCAAGACAACAGCAACAGAGAGGCTTTCCCCACCCGCACAGTCTGCAACCCCCGTTCGCGAACCCGAATCCGCCATCAGCAGCGACGTTCTCCCACCGCCTGACCGTCGCCACCTGGAACGTGCGAGGTCTGCGTCAGCCGAGCCGCCGGCGGGAGATCCTGAGCTACCTGGGCGCGCTGGCCTACGACGTGGTGGTGCTGCAAGAGACGCACCTAAAAGACGAGCGCGACCGAGCGGCCGCCCAGCGAGAGTGGACCTGGGGGCCCTCCCTCTGGTCCTACCGCGCCGACGGGCAAGGCGGCGTGGCGGTGCTCGCCCGCTGGAGGAGCGAGGTGAAGATCCAGTCCTGGTTCGCCGTCGAGCCTGGCCACCTGGTGATCGCGGACCTGCTGCTCCAGCCGGGAAGAGGAGGGGGCGGCTCGGGCCCGCCGCCGCCCCTGCCCACCGGAGGAACGCCGCTGAGACTCTGCGCGCTGTACGCGCCCGTGCGGCTCGAGGGTCGGAGACGCCTCTGGGCGCGGCTGAAGGACTTTGCGACGGACACGGCGCGGCCCCTGATCGTCGCGGGGGACTTCAACAACCGCGCCCGCCCCGAGGACCGGACGGGGTCCCTGCTGCGGAGCCAAACGACCGCCCATCTGCCCCTGACGCCGGAGGAGAGGTCGCTGCGGGACTTTTTGGAGAACAAAGGGCTGAGGGACCAGGCGGCGAGCACGCCCGACCTCATCCGCTTGGAATTCCACCCGATGAGCAGCCGCCGCACCTACGAGGCGACCTACGGGAGGGAGCGGCTGGACGGCAACCGCGCGGGCTACACTTACTACCACCCGACGACGGGAGCCAGCCGGCTGGACAGGATCTACGCGGGGCCGGAGTGGGAGGCGGGGTCTGTCCGGATCCTGATCACCCCGTGGTCGGACCACGCCGCGCTGCAGGCCACCCTGGTCACCGTGGGAGGAGGAGGAAAAGGCGAGGGGCGCCGAGCGGCCCGCTGGCGCCTGGACCCCCGGCAGCTGCGGCAGCAGGAGTACGCCCAGGAGCTGGAGACGCTCCTCCACGCGCGGAGGGCACTGCAAGAGGAACGACGGACGGACCCGATCGGCTGGTGGGAGCGCCTCAAGCCTGACATCGGCCGGCGCTGCCGGGCGCTGACGGGACGCGTCTACCGCCGGGACTTGGCGAAGTACCAGCGAGCCGTGGCGGGCTTCCTGCAGGCACACGTCAGCGCAAACGAGGGGCGCGCCCACGACCCAGAGCGGCTGCGGAGGGACGAGCGAGTCATCAAAGAGTACCTGCAGGAGAAACGGGAGCGGCGGCAGCGGCGGGAAGGCGCCCGGAGCACGGGGCCGCCGCTGGAGGCGGCGGACTGGCAGAAGGCCAAGCTGGGCCGGAGGCCGCCGCGGAGCCTGGACGGCCTGCGCCCAGACCCGCAGCGGGACCCGGACCGCAGCGTGGGCGGCATGCTGCGCATCATCCACGACCACTTCCAGGCGCTGTTCGACGGCCGGCGGATCGAGGAGGCGACCGTGCGGGACTACGTGGGAGGTCTCCGGAGGACAGAGCTGCCGGAGGAGGAGGAGCAGGAGCTGCTGGCGCCCATCTCCGCGGAGGAGGTCGGGAGGGCCATCACCCAGGGCCGGGCGGAGTCAGCGCCGGGGCCGGACGGGCTGGGCTACGCCTTCTACCAGCGCTTCAAAGACCTGCTGGTGGAGCCGCTCGCGGAGGCCTTCAACGCGGCGCTGGAGGGGCGCGGCCGCTTCAGCAGAACCTTCTACGGCGGCCTGCTGCACCTCATCTACAAGGACGTGGGGGACCCGTGCCTCCTCTCCAACTGGCGTCCTATAAACATCAGTAACGTGGACTACCGCATCTGGGCACGGGTCCTAAACAACCGCCTGGCAGCGCAGGCGCACCGCTGGGTGGTGGAAGGCCAGACCTCGGCGGTCCCGGGGCGCCGGATGCGGGACTCCCTGCTGATCCTGAGGCAGCTGTTCACCAGGGCGCGGCGAGGCGAGTGGGGCGGCTGGCTGGTGGCCCTGGACCAGTCGAAGGCCTTCGACCGCGTGCACCGGCCCTACCTGTGGGAGGCGATGCGCCGCAAAGGCGTCCCGGACCGGTTCGTCGGCTGGCTCCAGCTGCTCTATAGAGATGCGCACGTCGTACCCCGCGTGAACGGCTACGAGGGGGCAGAGATCCGGCAGACGCAGGGCCTGCGGCAGGGCTGCCCGCTCAGCCCGCTCCTCTACGTCCTCGCCCTGGACCCGTTCCTGGAGCACGTCCAGCAAGACCGCAGCCTGACGGGGGCGTCGTTCGGAGGAGGAGAGCAGCAGCACAGAGTGTCCTTCATAGCCCACGCGGACGACGCCACCTTCTTCGCGAGGGACGCGGGCGAGCTCGAGATCCTGCGGCGACACGTGGCCCGCTACGCCGGCGCCTCGGGAGCGGCCGTCAACGAAAAGAAGTCCCGGGCGTACCGACTCCTCCGAGGCAGAGGCCACAAGACCATGTGGGTGACGTCGCTCGAGAGGGCGGGAAGCGGGCCCCGACAGCAGCAGCAGCAGCAACAGAGAGACGAGGAGGAGGAGGCGGCCGAGCACGTGCGGGTCCTGGGCATCTGGTTCGGCCCGGGCGACGGGGCGTGGGAGAAGAACTGGCAGCTGTGGGAGGAGAAGACGCGCTTCCAAGTGGGCCGGTGGCGAGGGTGGCGCCTGTCCGTCTACCAACGGGCGCAGTACGTCAACGTGTACTGCGTCCCGGGGGCGGTCTTTGTCGCCGGCGTCTACCCGCCCCCGCAGGCCGTCATGCGGAGAGCAACGGAGGAGACGATGCGCTTCGTCCTGGGCACGCCCTTCTTCCCGCTGGCCCGCGCCGAGCTCTACCGGCCGACGACGGAGGGCGGCCTGGGGCTGAAGGCGCTGCTCCCGTGGCTGACGGCCACCTACGTGGCGGCCAACTTCGGGAGGTGGTGGTTCGAGAAGGAGGAGGCGGCGACAGCAGCAGCAGCAGCAGCCCCGACCGCGGCGGCAACGACGACCAGACGCCAGCAGGCCGTGTGGCGGGACTTTGGGGCCGTGTGGAGCAAGACCGCCTGGGGACGCCGATGGTGGGGGGCGGCGGAGGAGGAGCCGGAGGGACAGCAGCAGCAGCAGCCGCCGAGCCGCCTCACGGCCGCCCTCCTCTCCGCTCTGCCGGAAGACCTGATCGAGGCCGCGAAAGTCATCCACGCGTGCCGGATCCCGGCGGCAGAGTGCCGAAGGAGCGGAGAGGGAGAGCAGCGGCAGCAACTGCGACAGCAGTACGTGGACACGCAGCAAAGGCGGGAGCGGGCGCTGCGGCAGCGCCTCTACGACGCGGCCATCGGCGAGGAGCTCCGGCAGGCGTGGCGCCAGCGGCTGCTGAGGGGCAGCGTCCTCTCGAGCTACCGCCTCGACCGGGAGGCGGAGAAGCAGGCGTTCGGCGGCGGGCGTGACACCGAGATCCCCTTCAGCCTGCGGGAGCTCCGCTGGCGGGCCTACCACCAAGTCCTCCTGGTGGGCGGCACGCAGCCCTGGCTCCCGGTGGAGCGGCAGACGTGTCCCAGCTGCCGGGCAGTGCGGGAGACCGTGCAGCACTATGTCGCCGACTGCCCGACGGCGCAGCGGCTCTGGCGGACGGTGGCGGCCGTCCTCCGGTGGCCGGCCCTCCAGCAGCAGCACTGGGAGACCGTCGTCTCGGGGCTGGAGCCGAGGCAGCAGCAGCAGCAGCAGCAACAGCAGACCAACGCGGCAGAGGCAGCGGAGACGGCAGCAGAGACGGCGGCGGAGACGGCGGCGGAGACGGCGGCAGTGCCGGCGACCAGGACGGCGGCAGCGACGGCAGCGGGGCCGGCGGAACCAGCGCGCAGCGGACCGGCGGGCGTGCCCGTGCCGTGGGCCGTGGTGAGGCTCACCAACCTCTATGTGCTGCTCGCCCGGGGGCTGCACAGGGAGCGGGAGGCGCGGGACGCCCGGCGGCGAGCGCCCACCGCCCCGTGGGGGGACTTTGTCCTGCAGCGCCTCCGGAACTGTGCTCTCTGGGAAAAGGACAACAGGAGGGACGCGGAGCGGTGGAGGCGGCGCTGGCGGTGGCTGAGTCGCTTCCCGAACCCCATCACCTGAAAGACTGGGTTGCTGGGCCCCGAACTGAGCAAATAGCCCAGCAACAGCAGCAGAGACTGGACTAGTAACTGCAGAAAGGAAGATGGGGTTCTTGATTGTTTTGTAGGGGGGAGGGCAAAAAGGACTGGGGACAGTTTAGTGTCAAGTTTAAAAGTGTAAAAAGTGTATAAAGTGTAAAAAGTTGAAAAGTTTTAAATGTTTTAAATGTTGAAAGTTGAAAGTTTTAAGTTGAAAGTGTAAAGATTTAACGTTTATTGAAATGTGGGGGACCCTGTGTATGTTCTGTGGGGGGGAGGGGTTTTAGGGTCTCTGTAATGGAGTGCTGCATTTCAGTTTCTGTCTGTGAAGTGTTATCATTTCTGCCATGCCGTGTCTGTCATTTGATTTGTAGAAGGGTTTTCCAATAAACTGCCTAAACTGCCTAAACTGCCTAACCCTAACCCTAACCCTAACCCTAACCCTAACCCTAACCCTAACCCTAACCCAGTGGCGGAGAAGATGGGCCTGGTGGGGCGAGGTCTTCCCACCCATCACCTGAACTGGACGAGCTGCTGCATTGCTTTGAGGGTGCTGCTCTGTATGTTTGTCTGTTGCATTTTGTAATTTGTCTTCTGTAACACATTTGATTTGTACCTTCTTGTCTCTTATTGCTGGTGTTCTGTAATTAGTGTTGTGTAATTTGTGCATGTTCTGTTTTGTATTTTGTACCTCGTACTGTGTGCCTTGTCTGTAGTGCTTTGTATTTTATCTCCCGTATTTTATGGCTCTGGTATTTTATTCATGAATGGTACTTTGTATATATTGCTGTTGACGGTTTTATGGTTGTATTTTATGTCTTGTAGAACGGTCTTCTTTGCCAATAAAAATCTCATTTCCTAAAAAATCTCATTTCCTAAACCTAAACCTAAACCTAAACCTAAACCTAAACCTAAACCTAAACCTAAACCTAAACCTAAACCTGACTTCCGGTGGGTGAGGTTGTGTTTGTTGGGAGCTCCTGAGGTTGGTGTTGAAAAAACTTAATTTTTTCGCTCAATACGGAGGGGGCGCGGGTGGGGGACACCCCACCATGTAGGGGAACCTTAGGGGACCCCGATGTAGGTGTTTTGGGGGGTGGATGTCGGAGGATTGGAGCGGGAGCAGCAGGGGAAAGTTTGGAAGGGAGAGGCCTAGAGGCCATCTTGCAGCCTCTGCCTCTGCCCTTGCAGCAAGATCAGCTGAACCTGAAGGCCAGAGCTGAATCCTTCCCCATCCAGCCTGTGGGGATGGAATTGGAAGGGGACAGTGTGGCAGGGGTTCCTAGGCACCCCGAGGACCGAGGGGGAGCCCCTTTGGGGCAAGGATGGGCGTGCCCCGCCCTGCTGGGGCAGGCTGAACTGGAGGGAGGCCTCCCTGGGCAAGCCAGGCTAGGCGAGCCCCAGGCTTTGCAGGCCTCTGGAGCAGAAGCTCAGGGAGCCCAGCTGGAAGGCAGGCAAGCCTCTGCTGGGCACAGGGAGAGGGGGAGAGAGCGACAGAAGCGGCAGGAGCAGGGGGAGAGGCTCCCTGGGGGCTGGTCTCTGAGGGAGCAGGCCTGGGGCAGCCCTCCTAGAAGCAGGAGTGGCACAGCAAGGGCCTCTAGGGACAGGGACTGGGAGGCAGCCTCTGTAGCCTCTGCAGGGAGTCTTGCAAGCAGCAAGGCGAGCTCTGAGGTGGAACTGGAGACTGAAAGGGAGGTGGAGGACACTGATGGCTCAGGCAGGTCCCAAAGAGAGGGGGTGCAGGGCTGGCAGTCTGGGTGGGCGGAGCGCCCGGGGAAGACTCTGGCCCAGTGGGCTCAGGACCTTCAGCAGCCCCCCTGGGAGGACAGGGATCTCCTGCTGCTCTGGGGAGACCTGGTGTGGAACATCAGTCTCCCAGAGGGGCCTGTGAAAGGGAAATTAAAACTCAAAGACCTGAGCAAATGCAGCCAGCAGCAAGTTTTTGACCTGCTAAGCGAGGCCAAGGGGAAACTGGTGGATGTGCTCAGGGAGCAGTGGGAGGGCCCCCTGGAGCAGGCACTCCAGCACAAGGCCCACACCATCCTGGCCGTGCGGAAGGTGCTCGCCTTCCGTCGCTTTCGGCACCGCAAGGCCCGCTTCCCTTCCTGGCTGACGGAGGAAGGGATGCAGGCAGTGCTGCAGGCAGTGGCAGGGCACTGGGAGCGGCGGAGCCGCACGCTGACAGATGCGGAGGCGCTGTCGCGGGATAACCGGCCCCTGTTCCTGGACGGAGAGAGCGGAGCGGAGCTGACGGGCAGCGCCTTTGCGAGCGGCCTGGAGCGGATCGCGGAGGCGCTGCAGGAGAGGCTGCGGATCCGTCAGCGGGCGGCGGCCAGGGCGGAGGCCGAGGCGGAGCGGGAGCGAGACCGGGGGCCCGATCGGGGACCCAGCCTGTGGAGCGGACCCGGGAGATCGGACGGAGGCGGGAGAGGACAGAGCGGCGGCAGCGGAGGCGGCAGCGGCGGTGGCAGACGACGGCAGGAGGAGCGGAACGGCCCAGGACCCCAGCAGACAACACCCGGAGATCGGTCCACTCGGGTGACGGCGACGGCGACGGCGAGGAGCGACGCGGCGGCAGCGGCGGCAGCGGTAGACGGCGCAGACCCCGCGGAGGCGGGCAGGGACGTGACGGCCTTGGAGCCACAAGGACCATCTGGCGGTGGCAGAGTGAGTATAACTCTGCCCCACACAGACACTGTGGACTGAACTCTGCCAACACGGACACGGGGAAACCCGATAGCCACGCTCCGCCGCCAAAACAGCCACAGCCCGATACCAACAGGGCGGCGAGCGGGGGCGTGGGCAGCGGGCGGCCGCCCCGGAGCTATGCCTCTGCCACGGCTGGGGGCACTGCAGCAGGACCGAGGGGGGCGGGTGCTGGAGCACGCCCCGGCAGGGCCACCTGGGAGGACCCAGACAGGGAGCTGTGGGAGGACGCCGAGTTCCTCCACCGCTTTTTTGAGGAGGGGCCGCAGCAGCCGCAGCAGGACCCCAGGCAGCGCTTTGTGGTGCGCCTGCGCTGCAAGGGGGACAAGGCCGAGACCTGTACCCGGGAGTGGATCGAGGGCGAGTTCCTCGAGGGGGAGCTGGGTTTTCCGCCCGCAGAGGTCTTGGCCATCTTGACGCCCCCGGGGATCCCCGAGATCGACCTCTGCTTCCGGAGCGAGCTGGGATACCAGCTGTTCTGGGAGCGGGCACGGGAGGCGTACCGGCGGGACCCCCGCTTTGCCCAGGACCTCTCCCTGATCCCGCTATTCCGGGGGGAGGCCAAGGTCCTCACCGTGTTCTTCCGCACCACCGTGGTGCCGGAGGAGGACGTCGGGCGGTGGCTGAGCCGGCACTGCACGGTGCTGATGCCGCCCGAGAAGCGCTTGGACGCCAAGGGGTACTGGACGGGGGAGTACCGGGCCATCGTATCCCTCGGGCGGGAGCCGTTCACCGGCAGGTTGCGCCACCTCCCCAAATATTTTTTCATGGGGGCAGATCGGGGCGTGACCAGGTACAGCGGGCAGCCGCCGGCCTGTTTCCTGTGTGGCGGCTTTGACCACCTCCGCCGCCACTGCGTTTCGGAGCTGTGCTCCAAGTGCGGGGTGCGGGGCCACCGGACCGGCCTGTGCGATCGGCCGGTCACCTGCAGCCTGTGCGGGGAGCGCGGGCACGCTTACCGGCTCTGCCCCCAGTCCGCCACTAACATCCGCTACCCCGACGCCTACGAGCGTGAGTGGCGGCAGGCCACCGAGGGGATGCGGCGGGAGGCGGAGGCCCGGGAGCGAGCCGCGAAGGAGCGGCGGGAGGAGCGGGCTCGCAGGGCGGAGCGGAGCCAGCAGCAGCAACAGCAGCAGCGGGCGGAGGCCCCGGCGGGGGCGGCGCAGGCCGAGGATCAGGAGGAGGAGGAGGCGGGCTGGACGACCGTGTCCCACCGTCGTGGGAAGGGCACGGGCCGGGCAGAGCCGCAAGGAGGCCAGGAGGTGGAGGAGGAGGCGGGCCCATCCCGCTATGGGGTGCTGCGTGTGCTGGCGGAGCAGGAGGAGGGAGAGGCCCTGGTGGCGGGAGGGAGCTCCTCGTCCGAGGAGGAGAGCTTGGCGGGCAGCCGGGCAGAGCAGCGGCCCAAGCAGAGGCGCAGCTCGCGCAAGCGGAGGGGTGACAAGGCGGGTCCGGAGTCCCCCGGGGACGCGGAGGAGGGCAAGGTGCGGGAGAGCCCCAAGGAGAGGCGCAAGAAGCCTCGGAAGGCTTCGCCCAACCCCGAGGTGGAGCAGGAACAGGGTCCGGCCCTAGTGGTCCAGGCGGAGAGGGCACCCGGCACACCGGGAGGAACAACGGAGGCTGGCACTGCGCAACGCATGGCAGTGGAGCAGGGCAATGAGGGAGAGGGGGACCCGTCGTCCCATGAGATGGAGACGAGCGACCAGTGCCTGCAACTGGCGCTCTCTCCGGAGTGGCGGCCGGAGGAGGGGGACCCCGGGGAAGGGCCGGGCGGCGGGGGCACCGAGACGGACCCCACCCACCCCCTCACTGGTATTGCTACACCCCCAGACGCGAGCCTGGGGGGGGTAGAGGAGGACGCCGGGGAGGAGATGGAGTGCCAGTTGGCGGCTCCGGACCCCTCTCCGAGCGGGGAGCAGCAGCAGCAGGAGGGTGGACCTGCACCGGGTGCACCGCACGATGGGGCGGCGGCTGAGTGAAGCCAGGTCTCGGTTTAAGTTTAAGTTTAAGTTTGTGTTTCTGTATTTATCGTGATTTCTGTTCGTTGGGAGTCCTTTGCAGCTGACTTAAGCGTTTTTCGTTTGTACCGTCGATCCTTTGTTTCGGGACCCAACCCCACTTTATTGCGTTATCCAAATGGAGAGCCAAAGGGGTCCAGCCTGGAGGCTAAACTTAGCCACCTGGAACGCCAGGGGCTTGAGGCAGGAGGAGAGGCGGGGGGAGATCCTGGCGGCGCTCGACCGCCTGGACCTCGACCTGATCGTGCTGCAGGAGCTGCAATTTCGGGGAGAGGAGGAGCGCAGCAGTGCTCAGCGGCGCTGGCGGGGCGGCCCGTCCTTCTGGTCCTTCACCCCGGAAGGGACAGGCGGGGTGGCGGTGCTGGTGCGGGCCCGGAAGGGCCTGACCGTCAAGCGCTGGGTGGAGGTGACGCCGGGGCACTTGGCCCTGCTGGATTTCAACCTGTCAGGCATCTCTGAGTCCGGCGAGCCGGAGGAGCGGCGTTTCCGGCTCTGCGCCGTCTACGGCCCCCAGCGGACCGGGCTCCGCAAGAGCCTGTGGACGCGCCTGCGGGACCACGCGGTGGCGACCCGGCGGTCGTTGCTGGTAGCAGGGGATTTCAACAACCGGGCCCGGGAGCAGGACCGGGTGTCGCTGCGTCCCGGGGCGGCGCCAGCCCCGGCCCCCCTGACCCCAGAGGAGAGGAGCTTGCAGGAGCTCCTGGAGGGCGAGCTCGGCCTCGTGGACGCGGCCCTGCAGGCAGAGAACCATCTGGGCTTCTTCCCCACACACTGCAGGCACACCTTCCAAGCCAACTGCCCGGAGCGGCGGGAGGGCCGCTTCACCTATTACCACCCCAGCGTGGCCAGCCGGCTGGACCGGGTGTGGGCGGAGGCCTTCTGGGAGGTGCGGGAGTGCCAGCTGCGCCTGACGCCGTGGTCGGACCACGGTCTGCTGGCCTGTCGCCTGGCGGCGGGGCGCCTGCCGCCCCGCGGGCGGCCGCGTTGGCGGCTGCACCCGCACCTGCTGCGAGAGCAGGAGCTGCGGGACGTGCTGGAGGCGGCCATCGTGTCCGCCAAGACCCGGCTGGCGCACGAGCCCTGCCGGCTCACGGCCTGGTGGGAGAGCCTGAAGGGGGAGGTGCGGAGCCGGTGCCAGGCGCTGACCGCGCGGGCCTACCGCCGGGACCTGGCGGAGTACCACCGGGCGCTGAACGGGTTCCTGGCCGCCCACCAGCGCATCAACCGGGGCCTGGCCTGGGACCGGGAGAAGCTGGCGCGGGACGGCGACGCCGTCCAGGCCTTCCACCGCAAGCGGCGCGAGCGCCGGCGGCAGCGGCAGCGATGCCGCGCCAAGGGGCCGGTGGTCGAGCGCGACGAGTGGGAGCGGAGCCGGCGGGTCCGGGCGCCCCAGCAGCCCATGGAGGGCCTGCGGGAGGCGGAGAGCGGGCAGCTGCGCACCACCCCGGAGGGCATGCTGTCGGTCCTGCACCGACACTATCAGGCGCTCTACGGGGGCAAGGGGCAGGACCCGGAGGCCGTGCGGGCCTTCTTGCGGGATGCCCTGCCCGAGGAGCGGGACCGGCTCACAGCGGAGGAGGAGGAGGGCCTGACCCGTCCAGTGACGGTGGAGGAGGTGCTGGAGGCCATCCGGCGGGGCCGAGAGGCCTCGGCGCCCAGCCCGGACGGCCTGGGCTATGCCTTCTACAAGGCCTTCCAGCAGCACCTGGCCCAGCCGCTGACAGAGGCCTTCAACGAGGCCCTGTCGGGCGAGAGCAGCTTCAGCGGGGCGTTCTTCGGGGGGGCGTTCACCTTCCTGTACAAGGGAGGGGACCCCACGCTGGTCACCAACTGGCGTCCCATCACGCTGACCAACGTGGACTACCGCATCCTCGCCAAGGTGCTCAACACCCGCCTGGCGAGGGTGTCGCCCAAGCTGGTCCACGGGACGCAGACCAGCGCGGTCCCGGGGCGGCGGATGGCGGACTCGCTGATCGTGCTGCGGGAGGTCTTCCAGGCCACCCGGGCGGGCGTGTGGGGCGGCGCGGTCCTGCAGGTCGACCAGTCGAAGGCCTTCGACCGGGTCGACCGGGCCTACCTGGAGCAGGTGCTGGTCAGCAAGGGCGTCCCCGAGGCCTTCGTGGGGTACCTGCGCACCCTGTACCGCCAGGCCAGCGTCACCCCGTGGGTGAACGGGCACCCGGGGGAGCCGGTCTTCCTGCGCTCGGGCATCCGGCAGGGCTGCCCGCTCAGCGCCCTGCTGTACGTGCTGGCGCTGGACCCGCTGCTGGTGCGCATCCAGCGGGACGGGCGGATCGGGGGCATCGACCTGTCCGGGGGCAGCGGCGAGGGGCCCGTGAAGGTCGTGGCCCACGCCGACGACGTCTCGCTGCTGGTGCGGACCTCTGGGTAGCTGCGGGCGGTCCGGGAGCAGATCCGGGCGTACGAGGCCGTGTCCGGGGCGGCCGTCAACCCGGACAAGTCCCGGAGCTACGTCCTCCGGCCCCAGGCGGACTCGGTGGGGCTCCGCTCCATGGCCTCGCTCTGGGCGGAGGAGGAGGAGGGCGCCCAGGCAGCAGCGGGCGAGGAGGCGGAGACGGTCCCCATCCTGGGCGTGCACTTCAGCCTGCGTGGCCGGGGCTGGGAGGCCAACTGGCGGGCCTGGGAGGAGAAGGTGGAGGCCAAGCTGCGGCTGTGGCAGCCCTGGCGCCTGGGCCTGTACCAGCGGGTGCGCTACGTGAACACCTATTGCGCCCCGATGGCCACCAGCCTGGCCGCGGTGTTCCCTCCGCCCAAGCGCCTCCTGGACGGCGTGACGGGACGGGTCTTTGCGTTCCTCTGGGGCACCAAGTTCTTCCCCCTGGCGCGGGCCACCGCCTACGGGCGGGTGGCCGAGGGAGGCCTGGGCCTGCGGGCGCTGGGCCCGCTCTTCCTGGCCGTCTTCCTGGCGGCCAACTGCGGGGGCGTGGTGCGGTGGCAGCTGCGGCTGCGGTCAGAGGAGGAGGCGGGCGTGCCCCTGGCCGTCACAAAGGGCGGCTCGGCCTGGGCCCGTCTGCGCGACGTGCTCGAGGGCACGGCCTGGGGGCGCCGCTGGTGGACGGGGCAGGAGACGGGCTTCCGCCTCTCGGCCGCGCTGCGGCTCGGCCTCCCGGAGTACTGGCAGGAGGCGGCAGGCTGGATCCGGGAGTTCGGGGTGAGCGCATTGCAGTGCAAAGGGCCGGACGCCGGGGTGGAGGAGGCGGCTCTCTGGCGTGCCATCTACAATGCCCTGACCGAGGGGCTGCTGGAGACGGCCCGGGCGCACCGGCGCCTCAAGCGGGCCCGCCTCTCGGACTACCTCTTCCAGGCGGAGGCGGTTCGGGGCACCTTCGGGGACCGGCTGATCCCCCACAGCCTGTGGGAGCTGCGCTGGCGGGCCTTCCACCAGGTGCTGCGGGTGGGGGCCACGAGCCCCTGGCTGGTGGAGTCCAGCAAGCTCTGCCGACAGCCGGCCTGCTCGGAGCAGCCCCTCCCACGAGAGACGGTGGCGCACTTTGTCAGCGAGTGCGTCCCGGCCCGGCGCCTGTGGGAGGGCGACTCCCGGGCCCTGGACTGGCCAAGCCTGGCGGAGCAGGGCTGGGAGACGGTGGTCTCCGGGGCCGAGCCAGCAGCAGGTGCGCGAGCGTGGAGCGGGCCCCGGGCCTTCGCCAGAGCCGTCCCGTGGGCCGTGGTCCGGCTGGTCAACCTCTTTGTCCTGCTCGCCCTCTCCATCCAGCGGGGCAAGGAGCTGCAGGGCAGGAAGCCCACCGAGGCCCGGGCGTGGACGGACTTCGTGATGTCCCGACTCCGCGACCAGGCCGGCTACGAGCGGGGCGTCCTGCCTCGGGACAAGTGGCGGCGGCGGTGGGCCTGGCTGCAGGGGGTGCACCCGCCCGTCACATAGAGGGGCCTTTTTGAAATGTACATATATGTAAATAGTTGTATATTTGACACTGTTTTGTACATAGCCTTTTCCAATGTTACTTTAGCGATGTATCTGAGCCAGGATGGACCTTTGTGTTTATGTATTTCTGTTTTTTCCCCTTTGCTTGCACCAGGAGGGACTTTGTTGGGGTGGGGAGGGTGCTGTTTTGGGGAATGTAACCTTTTAACTCTGTTTATGTATTTGCTTTGTACCGGGGAGCTCTGCTCACAGTTTATGTAGTGGGCATCTCCCCTCTCTGTACTTGTGTTTTGTAGAACGGTGGTTTTAACCCAATAAAAATTATATTTTCCTAAAAAAAAAAAAAAATTATATTTTCCTAAACCCTAACCCTAACCCTAAACCCTAACCCTAAACCCTAACCCTAACCCTAACCCTAAGGCGTGCCAGTGGTCGGGCCCCGGGCCACGGAAGGTCCTGGGCCGAGTGGTCCCCGCGCCCCTCCTCAGCCGGAGGGTGGGCGTCTGCGGGCTCCTGCTCCGCCCCGGTCGGAGTCTCCGCCTCGACGGCCGACGCAGCCGATCGGCGGGGAGCGGGTAAGGGTGCCGGAGAGTGGCAGAGGCAGGGAGCAAGCCCCGCGGAGCTACGCTTCGGCCCTCGGTGGTGGCGGAGGACCGCGACCGTCGGGGCGCACGGCCGGAGGGGCCGCAGGGAGGGAGGAGGCCTGGCAGGAGCAGTTGTGGGAGGATGAGGAATTTCTGCAGCGCTTCTTTGAAGAGCTGCCCCAGGAGCGTGACCCCCGTCAGCGCTTCGTCATCCGCCTGCGCCATCGGCAGGGGGACCGGGCGCAGGGCTTTACGCGGGAATGGGTGGAGCGGGACTTCCTGGAGGGCTACCTCAAGTTTCCACCGCACGGCGTCCTGGCGGTGATCTCGCCCCCGGGGATACCGGAGATTGACGTCTGCCTGACGGACGACGCCACCTACCGCTACTTCTGGGCCCGGGTTCGGGAGGCGTTCCAGAGGGACCCCGACTTCGCCCGGGACGTGATGCTGATGCCGCTGTTCCGTGGGGAGGCCAAGGTCCTCACGGTCTTCTTCCGGACCACGGTGGTTCCGCAGGAGGACGTGGGGATCTGGCTCGCGCAGCGCTGCACGGTCTTGCGTCCCCCGGAGCGGCGCCTCGACGCCCGTGGGTACTGGACGGGCGAGTTCCGGGCAGTGGTGGCGCTGCGCCGCGACACGGGTACGGGGCGGCTACGCCACCTCCCCAAGTACTTTTTTATGGGGGCGGACCGGGGGGTCACACGCTACAGCGGCCAGCCGCCGGCCTGTTTTCTCTGTGGCGCCTTCGACCACATCCGGCGCCACTGCACCTCGGAACTCTGTTCCAAGTGCGGCGTGCGCGGCCACCGCACCGACGCGTGCGATCGGCCGGTGACGTGCAGCCTCTGCGGGGTTCGCGGGCACGCGTACCGCACGTGTCCCGAGTCCGCCCTCAACATCTGGCACCCGGAGGCTTTCGAGCGGGAGCGGAGGAAGGCGGAGGCGGAGGCTCGGCAGCGGGGGCCGCGAGCGGCAGGGACAGCGAGCGGGTGGGAGAGGTCATCCTCCCCGGCCGACACTCGGGGTCGGGCTGCGGAAGAGGCGCCTGCCGCTTCGCGCCCGGGGACCAGTAGCAGCGGTGGAGGTGGCTGTGAGGAGGCGTGGCAGGTGGTGGGCAGCGGCCGGAAGGGTCGCTCGGGTCCCTGTGCCGGAGGAGGAGGAGGAGCGGGTCCGAGCGGGTCGGCGGCGGTGCCGTCCGGCTCCCGCTATGCCGTGCTCCAGGAGACGGAGGGCGAGGGATCCGCAGAGGAGGAGGGGTCCTCCTCTTACTCGGACGAGGGGAGTGAGGGGCAGAGCGGCGGTGCCGGGGGTGCGGAGGACAGGCTGTCGCCACGACCGCAGCCGCAACGCAGGGCGCGGAAACGGCAGGCGGGCAAGCACCGGGGAGGCCCGGCGTCTCCCGACTCTCCGGACGCGCCTCCGAGTCCGACGGGTGGCTCTGGCGGGAAGGGGAGTCCCAAGGGGAAGCGGCAGCGCAAGCGGCGCAAGGGGCCGCTGGAGGTCCACAGCGCCCAGCTGCACACGGAGGAGCCGAGGGTGTTGACAGCACGGCCGGAGGTAGGGGGTAGACAGGTGGAGGAGGCGGATCCTGCTGCGGAGGTGGAGATGCAGTCGGAGGAGCAGGAGAGCGGCTGTATCCCGCCCGGTCCGGAGGCGGCGAGGGAGGAGGCCGTCAGGGCGCCGGAGACGGAGGCTCGCGAGCCGCTCCGGTTGTGGATGGCCCCGTCCCCAGAGGGGGCGGCAGCGGAGGGGGATGGGATGGCCACACCGCAAGCGGGCGACCCGCCGCCTTCACTGCCCCTCGGTGGCGAGGGCCTTCGTAGGGCTACACCTCTGACATCGGAGGGGGTAGAGAAGATGGAGGCCGCAGGCCATGGGTCCGCATGTCGGGGTCCTCGGACTCCTGACCCCCCTGACGGAGTCGGGGACAAGGAGGTGGCGGTGCCCCGGTAGCAAGGGCGGCCTGTGGGTACGGGGGTTTTCTGGTCCATCTCAAGTGTTTTTCTCTCTCCATCTGCCCTGTTGTAAATAGTTGTACATAGTTTTGAATAGTTGAACATTTTGATTATGTTTTCTGTTGATGTAAATCTTTGTGTACCTGTTTTGTATTAGTTATGTATTTGCTTTGAACTGCTTTGTTTCCCAGGTCTGTCCTGGGTTCTGTACAGAGGGATGTACTTCTCCGAGGGGGGGGGTTGTTTATTTGCTTCTGTGTTTTTATGCGTTGTATGCCATTGCTTTGTACCTTGTCCTCCCTGTTGGCTGTGCTTGTGTTCTTGACAACTGTTTTATGTGCTGTAGGACGGTGGCTTTGTCCAATAAAAATCATTTATTCCTAAAAAAAAAAAAAAAAAAAATCATTTATTCCTAACCCTAACCCTAACCCTAACCCTAACCCTAACCCTAAACCCTAAACCCTAAACCCTAAACCCTAACCCTAAACCCTAAACCCTAAACCCTAACCCTAACCCTAACCCCTAACCCTAACCCTAACCCTAACTCTAGCCACTGTAGGGAGCAGGTGTGTTTTGGCTGAGCTCCTGACATTGAGAGGGAAAATTGTAAGTTTTTACCTATCAAAACGGAGCTTTTTCAGTCAAAATGTGCACCTTCTGGTGGTAGAACTTCTGGGGATCCAGAAGAGTCTGATTTTGGGTTGGTATCATCTCGGATGGCTGAGGAAACGAACGAAGAAGAAATGGAGTTTGTTTCAGCTGGAGAAGAGGTGGCCATTTTGGAGCAGCCATGTGGTACTCCTATCATCCTGACACAAGAGGCCTTATCTGGATCCGCTGACATCCATCGCCAGCAGCTAGAGCCGGCAGAAAGACGGATACCTTCGGATGCACAACGGTCTGGGGTATCTGGTGAGCTGAATATTGAAGGAGAAAACCCTTTTCTGGTGCCCATAGAGGTGGGTGAAGTAGTATTGCAGTTTGGGGAAGAAACAAGCCTTCATGACCTGATGGACTCTGAGGCTGGGACTAGCTGCAAGGGAGGGGAACTTCCAGAGATGCAGGTGCTACAAGCAGGGACGTTGGTGGGATCTGGACAGAGGGAGATGGAGATAGGGGTACAAACCCCCCATTCACCATTCCCGGGAAAAGAGGTTTTGGGGGGACCCAAAGTCTTGCAGGCCTCAAAACATCTTACTTTTGACTCGGAGAGTGAAGAGGAGGAGGTGGCACTAGAAAGCAGGAGGAGAACAGTGGAAGAAGGGGAAGAGGAGGAAGAAATGGTAGGTGATGTTAAAAACCTGAAGGACTCCCCTCGAGGGAAGATGACTTGGGCAGAATGGAAGGTTTTCCTTAATGCTCCATTGAAAGTGGTGCGACAAAGGCTGGTGCAGTGCCCCTTCCACCAAAACGATATGGTGCGGCTGTGGGCATATATTGTGGCACGGGTGGATTTTCCAGATATTCCAGTGGAAAAAGACTTAAATAAGTATACACAGCAGGGAATAGTGGGTCTGCTCACTAAGGCAAAGGAACCGCTTTTGGATGCCCTCAAAGGGCTTGTGCAATGCCCTATAACGGTGGCTGCTGAAAAGAAGGCAACATCTTTGCTAGTGGCAAGGAGGATCATCTGCTTCCAGAAGAGGAAGGATACTGATAGCTACTACCCAGAATGGCTACAGGAAAAGGAGTTCATGGGCACTTTACAGGAAGTGCACAGATACTGGACTGCTCAGAAGGGACTGGAAACTTCTGTTCAGAGCATGCCAGTTGAAGGGCCATACATTAGAGAAGACTATCAACAGGGATCTCCCAGAATGCAGCGGGAGATTTTTCTGCAATGGTTGGGGGATATGATATACTCCTTAAAAAAGAGACAGCAAATTAAAATCCAACAAGTGAAAGAAAGGCTGGAGTGGCAGCAATACATGATGACTAGTCAGAAGACAAAACGTTCTGAGGGAGACCAGCAGCGCCGCAGAGAGGAGAGACGTGCGGGCGGAGGCAGCACGGAGGATGGTGATGCTGACTCTTTGAGGAGCACTGCAACGTACAAGGGGATGCCCTCTCGTGAGGGGTCCCCGCAAACCGGTGAGGGTTATCAGAAAGGAAAACGCCAACCCCCACCCAAGGGAAAGCAAAAGAAAGCTATTAGAAAGTTAGATTTGGGAGAAGGGGAGAGAAGGAGCGAAGCAGGCTTTATGGGGGATGATGATACTTCGGGGATTTCGGAGACAGACTCCCAACCAGTAAAAGCCATAAGTTGGGGATCCCAGGCTGATTTAAGGGAGGAGGGGGAAGGAGGTGGAGACGGTGATGGATGTGGTGAAAGGAGTTTTTTAAAAAGGAAGGAGGGTGAGACAACAATGACAGGGGCTAAGGTTCAGCAAGCTACAGAACAGGCTGCTCGCAGTTTGTTTTCCACCCCCCTCATCTTTAGGGACACGCAATTGAGCGGCGAGGCATCGGTGATGACCTTGGGGAGCCCGTTGATGGAGATCGTGACTGGCAAGGAGGCGTCTGGCAGGCGTGGGGCAACTGCTGAGTCGGAGGACAGCGGAAAGAAGGGACAGGACGGAAAACAGACGGAGGCGGGAGCCAGGCCAAAGCTGAAATCCCGGGACAAAAGTGTTTGTGTGAGTACAGACTCTGCGTCACACCAAAGAGCTCTCCCCGTTCCTTCCTCGGACGAGGAGGGACAGGGGAAACCTCCGGGAGAAACAAAGGCAAGACGGGACACACAAGGGACACAACAAGCTCCGGGTGTTTCCTACGCTTTGGCAGCATCGAGAGGACTGGTGCAGCAGGGTGCAGGGGGAGAGCGGAGGAAGGACTTGCATAGTGACTTGGATGCAGTATTTTGGGAGGATGATGCCTTTTTGGCACAGTTTTATGACTTGATGCCGGAGGAAGTGAACCCAAGACAACGTTTTGTGGTCAGACTACGCTACAGGGGGCAAGACGAAAACAAGATTACGAGGAAATTTGTGGCAGAGGACTTTCTGCACAAATTTCTGGGATTCCCACACGAGGAGGTTTTGGCTATTCTTATCCCGCCAGGACTTAAAGAAATGGACATATGCTTTCCTTCGGAAAGAGCATACCACCTTTTTTGGGAACTTTGTAGGGCGGCCATAAAGGTGGACCCCATATTCCTGCATGACTTTAACATTGTTCCCCTGTTTAGAGGGGAAACTAAGGTTCTAACAATCTTTTTTAGAACCACGATTATACCAGAGGCAGACATTGAGAGATGGTTACGCAAACGATGTAAGGTACTCCTCCGCCCTGAGAAAAAGAGGGATGAGTGGGGACACTGGACGGGGGAGTATAGAGCGATAATCGCCCTGGACAGAGACCCTTACTCGGGTCAGGTGCGTCACCTCCCAAAATATTTCTTTATGGGAGCTGACAGGGGTACAACCAGATACAGTGGCCAACCCACAGCATGCTTTCAGTGTGGTGGGTACGACCATATTCGAAAATACTGCCAGACTGAGCTATGCTCGAAGTGTGGAGTAAGGGGGCATAGAACCAACATCTGTGTTCGAGAAGTAATGTGTAGCCTCTGTGACATACGAGGCCATGCTTATAGGTTTTGCCCGGAAGCGGAAATTAATGTTCAGTTTCCTGAGGTGTACTGGAGAGACATGGAAAAGGCCAGGGAAACCGCAGCCAGGGATGAGGCGATGAGATGGGCGAGGGAGCAAAGGCAAGAAAGGCAAGCCCAAGCCCAAGCCCATGCCCACGCCCAGGCTCAGGCCCAAGCACAAACCCAAGGTCGAGAGACGGAACCAGTAGGGGAAAAGGGCGAGCAGGTTGAGCAGAAGGGACGTTCGTCAGGAACCCAGAATGAGAGGGAACCGGACGAGTGGCTGGTGGTTAAGAGGCGACAACGTCCCACTAGAGGGAAAAAAGGAGGGGATCATGCTGGGAGGTCTGAGCCCGGGAGATGGACCAACACGTATCAGATCCTTGAGGATCAGCAGGTTGATGAAGGCGAGCGAGAGGGAGATGGAGGTGTGCAAGAGGGGGAGAGTATGGGAAAATCCAGCAGCAGGAAACGTCAGAGTGAAACGATCAATGTGTCACCGGTGGGGAAAGAGGATGCGAAGGGAAACCCTGCAGGCAACCGCCCTGTCAAACAGGACAGGAAGAAAGTTAGGGTGAACTCTCCTTTGTCCGAAGCAGACAGGGAACGAGTTAGGGAGACCCTGAAGAAGGAATTGAGGAGGGTGCATAATGAGCGTGAGAGAGTACACGGTCAAATTACAGTAGCTGACCAGAGACTGACTGAGAATCCCACTCAGGAGAAAGAGACAGATTTACGACAGCTAGAGGGCAAATGGGCCGAACTCGATAATCGCTGGAATGAGATAGAGAAGGAACTGGCGTCGTTAGAACAGAGAAAGAGTGAAGGGGGAAGGAAAGAGGCCCAGGAGGCAAAGGGCATATGCGAAACCACGACAGAGTCAGAACGTACCACTATCCCGACACTGCAAAGTCAGGAGGCAGGTGGAGGTGGAGAGGAGGGACGGGGAGTGAGAGGGGGAGAGAGGATCCTATTGCAGATGGGGAAGGGGACTGAAGCAGGGCTCTCGGAGCTCGAGGTCCCTCTCTCTTCCACATCTGGCCCCGCTCGAGCTCCTCCAGCTCCCAGGTTAGTAACTTTGGCGCCGGAACTTGAGACTTCTGAGATGGAGTCACAGGCCTCCCCGTCAACCCCCGGTAGGACTACGCCTCTAGTCCTAACCCTAACCCTAACCCTAACCCTAACCCCGGTAGGACTACGCCTCGGGAAGATTCTCCCGAGGAGGTAGAAAATATGGAAGCTTTGCCCACTGGGTCGGGTCAATAGTGTTGCTGAGGGACCAAGTTGCCCCAAGAACGTTCATAGGATTGCTTTTTTAGGCAAGGGCAAATACTTGGTGGATTTTTTGTAGGTTTTTCTTTTTTGTAGTTACCTTTGATAAATCTTTACCATTCAAAACACTGTCATCGGAGGCTTTGAGTTTAAAAATACTAACGTGGAATGTGAGAGGGTTGAAACAGACGACAAGAAGGGTAGATATTCTTGACCATCTTAATGGTTTGAGGCAGGATGTGATGATCCTACAGGAACTGAATTTCAAAGACCAGCGTGATGTCAGGGAGGCGCAAAGCAAATGGACTTGGGGCCCATCATTTTGGTCTTTCAAGCCAGAGGGCACAGGGGGAGTGGCGATCCTGTTGAGGGCCAGAAAGGACATTCGGGTGACCCGGTGGATAGAAGTCGTACCGGGCCACCTCGTGGTTCTTGACTTTAGCATATCAGGGCAGTCGACGGGAGAGAAGATGAGTCAGAGGCAAATGAGGCTGTGTGCCTTGTACGCTCCAGTACAATTAAATTTTAGGCGGAGCGTCTGGGCAAAACTAAAGGATTACGCCTTCACTAGAAGATCAGTGATAGTAGCCGGGGACTTTAATAATCGGGCCCAGGCAGACGATAGAATATCACTATCGGCCATGGGGCAGAAGCCTCCTCCACCACTGACACCGGAGGAGAGAGACCTGAAGGCCTTCCTAGACTCCAGAGAGTTGCAGGATATGGCCTTACAGAGGGAGAACCAGCTAATTTTTCACCCCGTATCTTGCAAGAAAACTTTTCTGACTAATTTCCCCCACCGGTGGAAAGGCCGGTACACTTACTACCACGCCGGGTCGGCCAGCAGGATCGACAGGGTGTGGGCAGAAGGATACTGGAAAGTGGCCTCATGTCAGATAGGTTTAACCCCCTGGTCTGATCATGGGTTTCTCTCACTTGAGCTGTTCACAGCCCACCTCCCTCTCTTTGGAAAGCAGCGGTGGAGGCTGTACCCCTCTCTATTGAAAGAGAATGACATCAGAGAGATGTTAGAAGGGACTATAGGGATCTGGTTGCAGTTGCAGCGACCCCGGTGGGAAAACCCAGTGGTGTGGTGGGAGAGCTTGAAGGTGGAGATAAGACGGAGGTGCGTGGCGATGGTCTCCCGAGTGTATCGGAAGGACCTCGCTGCATATCACAAGGCACTGGCGGGTTTTCTAAAGGCTCACCACCGTATTAACCAAGGATTGCAGTGGGATAAGGCCAGGTTGGCACAGGATGGAAAAGTCATTCAAGAATTCCATCAGAAGAAAAGGGCTGAGAGGGTGCAGAAGCAGAAGTGTAGGGCAAGAGGCTCACTGATAGAACACCATGAGTGGGAGAAACACAGGAAAGGAGGAAGGCAGAGGACAAGTTTGAATGGACTGAGGAGAGCCCCGGGCGAGCAACTCCAGCGCTCCCATACGGGGATGTTGGAAATAATGGGAGAATTTTACTTGGAACTGTACAGGGGCCGGAAAACACCGGACTCGGAGATGGAGGGTTTTCTAAGTCAGATGCCCATGGACGGGTTTGGAGAGCTGAGTGTTGAGGAGCAAGAACAGCTAGTGGGACAGATAACGGAGCAGGAGGTCAGGACGGCTATTAAAAACGGAAGGGATGCGGCGGCTCCGGGTCCGGATGGGCTCACATACCCGTTTTATAAGATTTTCCAGGGGGAGTTGGCCGGTCCTATGGCCGCAGCCTTTAATGCTGCTCTCGGACGAGAGAGTAACTTTAGGCCAGAGTTCTACGGGGGGAGTTTAGCTTTCATTTATAAAGACGGAGACCCCACCTTGCCAGGGAACTGGAGGCCGATAACGATGACCAACATCGATTATCGGATCCTGGCAAAGGTTTTGAACAACAGGCTGGCCAAATTGGCCCACAGGTTATTGACCAGCTCGCAGACCAGCGTGGTGCCAGGGCGAAGGATGACAGACTCCTTACTTTTAATAAGGGAAGTCTTTCGCTCGGTTCGTGCTGGGAGGTGGCAGGGGATCCTGCTCCAAATGGACCAATCCAAGGCTTTCGACAGGATAGATAGGTCCTTCCTGTGGAGAGTCTTGGAAAGGAAGGGCATTCCCAGACAGTTTGTTGATTATCTGCAGATCATATACGAGCAGGCTTACGTGTGTCCAGTGGTCAACGGCTGGGAAGGAGGGCGAATCCCGCTTCTGTCGGGGATTCGACAGGGGTGCCCTCTTAGCCCACTATTGTATGTCTTGGCGCTGGATCCAATTCTGGCAAGGATCCAAGCGGCGAGTAACCTGAGAGGGCTGACGGTGGAAGGAGTCCGGGAGTCCGGGGCGGAACGGTGGGCGGTTAAAACCGTAGCCCATGCGGATGACGTTTACGTTCTCCTGAACAGCGAGAGGGAGAAGGAGGCGTTGCAGGAGATCATCCAAGAGTACTGCATCGCATCGGGCGCCCAAGTCAACAGGGCCAAAACGAGATGCTTCACTCTGTTTCCCCACTGCCCTAAAATTGTTAGTCAGTCGATGACCGCGGACGATCCCGTCCAGTTAGTGGACCACGTCAGCATCTTGGGGGTCAAGTTTAGCCTCCAGGAAAGGGGTTGGGAAGCTAACTGGCAGCGGTGGGCAGACAGGGTTGATGTTAAGTTGAAAGAGTGGCAAGGCTGGAGACTAACCCTGTACCAAAGGGTGAGGTTTTTCAACGTGTATTGTGTCCCAATGGCCCTGGGTCTAGCGGCTGTCTACCCACCCCCTAAGCCCCTCCTGGATAGGGTGATAGGGAAATTCTTCGGCTTCTTGTGGGGCACGAAGTTTTTTCCCCTATCCAGGGCGGTGGCGTACCAAAACATCAAGGAAGGGGGCTTGGGAGCATGGAGCCTCGGTCCACTGTTTGCGGCAACGTTCCTGGCACAGAATTTTGGTGGGCTGGCTAAAAGGCAGCAGGAGAGGGAGGGAGGAAATGTCCAACTCTCTCACGGCGGGGCAGTGTGGGACCTTTTTGCGGCCGGGTGGGAGCACACGGCTTGGGGAAAGAAATGGTGGGCGCAGGGAGAGGAGGGGTTCACCCTTACCCAGGCACTAAAGCTTCCCCTTCCAGACTACATCCGGGAAGCAGCCTGTTGGATTAGGGAGCTGGGTCTGGAGTCTGAAATTTGCAAAGGGAGAGATCTGGAAATCAAGCACCTAAAACACCGCATTTACGAAAAGGTAATGGAAAAGGTTTTCCAAAACTGGGAGGTGGAAAGGTGCTCGAAGAGAGATCGGGTATCCAGGTACCTATTCCAGCGGGAGGCAAAGGTCGCCTACTTCACAGACAGAGGTATTCCATTCGTTTTGTGGGAGCTCCGGTGGAGAGCTTACCACCAGGTAATTAAGTTGGGATCCACCTGCCCGTGGCTATCAGAGGGGCAAAAGTGCTGCAAAAGGGTGGAATGCACTGGAGCGACAACTCCTGGAGACGGCGGTGCCCCGGTGAGGGAAACTTTGGAACATTTTGTTAAGAAATGTTACCCGGCCCAAAGGCTATGGAACGGGATAGCGAAAGCCCTCAGCTGGCCGGAACTGGCTTCCCAAACATGGGAGGATGTGGTCTCTGGGAGGGAGCCGGAGGGAGACACGTTGAAGGGGCCCAGAGTGTGTCGGAGGGGTACCGTGGGAGGCAAAACAGTAAGACGGGTCCCATGGTCGATAGGCAGACTGATAAATTTGTATGTGATCCTGGCTCTAAGTCTGCAAAGGGAGAAGGAGATCAAGGAAAAGAAGGCACAGAAAGTGGACAACTGGGTGACCTTTGTAGTAGCCAGGTTAAAACAGCTGGCAGAATATGAAAAGGACAAGACAGAGCAAACAAAGTGGGAGAGGAGATGGGGATGGTTGGAGTGCGTTCATCCGCCTATTAGGTGAACTGTCTCAGTTGCCTAAAAGGCAAATAAAAAGGTATATGTAAAGTGGGAACAAAAGTCTGTTGTAAATATGAAATGTATAATTCCTCTGTATAAATCCCTTGTATATATTTCCTGTATATGTCTCCTGTAAATAGCGTCTGTAAAAGAAATTCGTAACTGTGTGTATTCTGTAACTAAGTATGTGCCTGAGTAATCTGGAATGTAGAATGGTTTTTTAACAAATAAAAATCTATATTCCTAAAAAAAAAAAAAAATCTATATTCCTAACCCTAACCCTAACCCTAACCCTAACCCTAACCCTAAACCCTAAACCCTAAACCTGACTTCCGGTGGGTGAGGTTGTGTTTGTTGGGAGCTCCTCAGGTTGGTGTGGAAAAAACTTAATTTTTTCGCTCAATATGGAGGGGGCGCGGGTGGGGGACACCCCACCATGTAGGGGAACCTTAGGGGACCCCGATGTAGGTGTTTTGGGGGGTGGATGTCAGAGGATTGGAGCGGGAGCAGCAGGGGAAAGTTTGGAAGGGAGAGGCCTAGAGGCCATCTTGCAGCCTCTGCCTCTGCCCTTGCAGCAAGATCAGCTGAACCTGGCAAGGAGGGGGGAAGCAGGAGAAGGTGGAAGTCAGTCGAAAACGCCAGACAATGACCAGAGTGCAAGCAGAACCATGGGGGAGTCGATGATTTTAAGCTCTCGTTATGCAGTCTTAAGGGAAGGCATGGGGCACGAAAACTTGACGGAGGAGGTTCTCTCCTCAGACGAGGATAGTGAGAGTAGCGGTGGGAAAAGGGCAGAGGCGAGGGAGGCGGAAATGCCCTCAGTCTGCCCGCTACCTCAACGTGCGAAAGCATTGGAAAAACGTAAAGTGGGGACCAAGAGAGTTGAGCCGGAGTCTCCGGATTCCCCGGAGTCTCCGGACTCCCCGAAGGGAAAGAAGGCTGAAAGGGATGGTGAAAGCGGGTCGGTAGGTGAAGGGAGTCCAACAGGGAAACGGCATAAGAAGAAAAGGAGGGAGGGGCCCTTGGAAGTTCATAGTGCTCAGTTGGTGACTATGGAGCCAAAGGTGACTTCTGCATCGGCTGTGGAAAGTGAGGAGCAAAGGGAAGTGATTGAAGGAGAAGGGAGGATGGAGGAAAGTGTGGGTGCTTTGGAAGTCTTAGGGGAGGAAGAAGAGGAAGGGAATGGAAACGCGATGGCGTTCAGGAACTCGGAACCTATTCAATTGTGGATGGCTCCATCCCCGGAGGGTGCGAAACCAGAGGGGGAACCAGCTGAAAGGCCAGCTGAAAGCCCGGGGGGTGGAGGAGAGACTGAACAGAGGGTCCTCGAGCCCCCCCTTCCTTGTGAAAGTGGTGGGGAACAACAATGTAGGGCTACACCTCTACGTGTAGAGGGGGTAGATATGGAGAAAGGGGAGGGAGAAGGTGGTCTGCATTAATTTACAGTGATATCCATGGCGGTGCAATTTGAACGTCAAAGTACGGATGTGCGGAGGGAGACAAGGGATGGAGATGTTCGACAAGACCGTTCGGGTTGGCGTTTGAACATTCTGACGTGGAACGCGAGAGGCTTGCGGCAGGGAGAAAGGAGGGGAGAGATCTTGGCAGCGTTGGCACGACTCCAGCAGGATGTCATTGTCCTGCAGGAGTTGCGTTTTCGAGGGGAGGCGGACCGGAGCAGCGCCCAAAGACAGTGGAGGGAGGGTCCCTCCTTTTGGAGCTATGCACCAGAGGGCGTGGGCGGAGTGGCGGTTTTGATCTGGGCTCAGAAGAACTTGCTTGTGAAGAGGTGGGTGGAGGTGACTCCGGGCTATTTGTGTTTTTTGGATTTTAATTTGAGGGGGTTGGAAGAGTCAGGACAACCAGCGGAACACCGTTTTCGGCTGTGTGCGGTCTACGGACCGACGAGGATGGGAGCGAGACAGGCGTTGTGGGCTAGACTTCGGGACCACTCTACGACGACTCAAAGGTCGCTGGTGGTGGCCGGAGATTTTAATAACCGGGCACGGGAGCAGGACCGCCGGTCCTTAGGCCGGCAGCGCCCGTCAACGCCAGTGCCCCTGACGCCAGAGGAGCGTCAGCTACAGCGTTTGTTGGAGACAGATTTGCAGCTGGAGGATAAAGCCCTTCGCGTCAATAACGTCTTGACATTTTTTCCAACGTATTGCGAGCCTACCTTTCGTACGTCTCATCAGGAGGATGAGGGGGGCGTGCGGTTCACGTACTATCACTCCAGAGTAGTGAGCCACTTGGATAGAGTATGGGCGTCGCAGGAATGGCGAGTGCATAAATGCCAGGTGGGTCTGACCACGTGGTCGGACCATGGGTTTTTGATGTGTCAGCTGTATGCGGGCCGCTTGCCATCTCGCGGACCCCCACGGTGGAGGCTTTCTCCTCGATTGCTGCAGGGAGAACAGGAGGTCAGAGAGACAGTCGAGGCGACCGTGGCGGCTTCCGTGAACCAGTTTCAGAGTTATCCGGAACCACGGGAAAGGGTAACGGGATGGTGGGAGGATCTGAAACGTGAAGTGCGGAGGCGGTGTCAAGCTTTGGTCACCAGGACTTACAGGAGGGACCTGGCAGAATACCATCGTGCTCTTAACAGATTTCTTGGCGCCCATCGGCGGATTAACACGGGCCGCCCGTGGGATCAGCGACAGTTGGAGGAGGATGGGGTGACGATTCAAGCGTTCCATCTGAAAAAGAGGGAGATGCGCAGGCAGCAGCGCTGCTTTCGGGCTAGGGGGCCTTTGGTGCCCGAGGGGGAATGGGAGAAGAGCCGACGCCCAAAGATAGCACGGCAACAGTTGGAAAGCCTTCGGGTGGTGGAGGGTGGAGAACTGGTTTCCACGACAGAAGGGGTGTTGACTGTGTTGTCCTCGCACTATCGAGGCCTCTTTGGAGGGACTCCTCTAGAGTCAAACACGATGCAGGAGTATGTGGGGGAGGCACTCCCGGAGGAGGCGGACTGCCTGACGGAGGAGCAGAGGGAGGATTTGCTCCGTCCTGTATCGGAGGAGGAAGTCAAGGCAGCTATCTCCAAAGGCAGGGAGCAGTCTGCACCAGGCCCGGACGGGCTCGGGTACTCGTTTTATAAGACCTTCCAGGCTTACCTGCTTGCTCCGTTAGTCCTCCTCTTTAACCGCGTGCTCTCCAGGGAGGAGCGTGCCAGTCGGGAGTTTTACGGGGCGGCTCTCACCTTCATCTACAAGGGAGGAGATCCGACATTCGTAACCAATTGGAGACCTATCGCCGTGACGAATGCGGATTACAGGATCTTGGCCAGGGTCCTGAATGCGCGCTTGGCGAGAGTGGCGGATAAGTTGATCCACGGGTGCCAGACGAGTGCAGTGCCAGGAAGACGCATGGTGGACTCGTTGGTGGTCCTCCGAGAGGTGTTTGAGGAAGTCCGTTTGGGGAGGTGGGGCGGAGCCCTCCTGCAGCTAGATCAGTCTAAGGCTTTCGACCGGGTCGATCGCACCTTCTTAGAGTGCGTCTTACGCTCGAAAGGGGTACCCGCCGGATTCGTGGACTTTCTACGGATCCTCTATGAACAGGCATACGTGACTCCGTGCGTGGACGGGCGGTTTGGAGGTGAGGTCGCTCTGCAGTCAGGCCTTCGGCAGGGATGCCCGTTGAGCGCTTTGCTTTACGTGGTGGCACTGGATCCGCTTTTGGTAAAGATTCAGAGGGACACGCGGTTGCGGGGGGTGCCTCTGTCGCTTCAGGAGTCGGTGGCGGCGGTGAAAACCATTGCGCACGCGGACGATGTGACCTTGCTGGTGAGATCGGAGGCGGAGTGGAGGTCCGCATGGGAACACCTGGTGGCGTATTCCGCGGCCTCCGGAGCGGTGATTAATCCCGACAAGTCCCGTGCCTTTTTCTTGCGGCCTCGAGCGACGGAGATCCGCGTGTGCCCAATGGCGGCGTTGTGGGCCGCGAGAGAGTGGGACTCGGAGGACTCCTCCAGTGTGGTGCACCACGTAGCTGTTTTAGGGGTGTCTTTTAGTTTACAAGACCGGGGATGGGAACGAAACTGGATGGACTGGGAGGTGAAGGTCAAGGAGCGGTGCCAGTTGTGGCGGAATTGGCATCTCAACGTGTACCAACGGGCGCGTTACATCTCCACCTACTGCGTACCGATGGTCACGAGTTTGGCTGCGGTCTATCCACCGCCGAAGCCGCTGCTTGACCGGGTGACGGGTTTCTGTTTTCAATTTCTGTGGGGGACTAAGTTTTTCCCGTTGGCGCGTACGGTCGCCTATCAGCAAGTGGTGGAGGGGGGCTTGGGAGCGTGGGCCTTGGGTCCCCTCTTCTTGGCCATTTTCTTGGCCACAAATTGCGGGGGTGTCGCGCGGTGGGGGGAGGAACGACAGCAATCTCTGCAGCAGCAGCAGGAGGAGGAGGAGGCTGTGGTCCAAAGGAGGAGGGACCGGCATGGGAGCATTGGACGAGCCGCATGGGCGCGTCTCGACGAGTTTTTGCGCCACGTGCCGTGGGGTCGTCACTGGTGGTGTGAAGAGCAGCTGGGGTTTCGCCTGATGCCCACCTTGAAGGTCAGGCTGCCGGACTTCTGGCTCGAGGTGGCAAGCCAAGTGCGTGAGTATGGGGTGGAGGCACGCTTGTGTAAGACCCAGGGTGTGGAGAGGAGCTCCTTGAAACGCAACATCTACGGGGCGATTCTCCAGGGACTCTTGGAACGAGCGTCGGCTCACCGCCGACTGCGGAGAGCTCGTCTTTCTGCGTACCTCTGGCAGCCAGGAGTGGCCGCAGGTACCTTTGGAGACCGTTCGGTCCCATACAGCTTGTGGGAGATCAGGTGGCGGGCCTACCATCAGGTGGTGATGGTGGGAGGGACCATGCCTTGGTTGGCGCCCGCACAATGTGTCTGTAGGAGGCCGGCGTGTTCCGCCCGGGGCACGGCCGAGGAGACCGTGCGGCATTTCGTGGAGGAATGCACTCCGGCCCAACTGCTGTGGAGCACTGTGGCGGGGGCGTTGGGCTTGCCTGGCTTAGCGCGACAAGGGTGGGAGAGTGTGGTGTCTGGGCAGGAACCTGAGCAGAGGACATGGGCAGTGGGGGTTCCGTGGTCAGTCATCCGCCTGATTAACCTAACCGTCCTCTCTGCACTGACCATCCAGCGTGGGAAGGAACAGCTGAGTCGCTCTCCTAGCGACGTGAATGCCTGGACTCGTTTTGTCCTTTCACGCGTGCGAGGCCTGGCCCACTTTGAACAGAGGGACTGACGGGTCAGTCAGGAGCAGTGGCGGAGAAGATGGGCCTGGTGGGGTGAGGTCTTCCCACCTATCACCTGAAACGGACAAGCTGCTGCATTACTGTGCTGGTGCTGCTCTGTATGTTTGTCTGTTGCAATTTGTCTTCTGTAAAACATTTGATTTGTACCATCTTGTCTCCTCCTGCTAGTGTTCTGTAATCAGTGTTGTGTAATTTGTGCATGTTCTATTTTGTATTTTGTACCTCGTACTGTGTACCTTGAATGTCGTGCTTTGTATTTTATCTCCTGTATTTTATGGCTCTGGTATTTTATTCATGCATGGTTCTTTGTATATATTGCTGTTGACGGTTTTATGGTTGTATTTTATGTCTTGTAGGACGGTTTTCTTTGCCAATAAAAATCTCATTTCCTAAAATCTCATTTCCTAACCCTAACCCTAACCCTAACCCTAACCCTAACCCTAACTTCCTGTGGGTGTGGCAGCATTTTTGGGAGCTCCTGTTTGGGCTGCAAAGAAAGTGAGTTTTTGAGGGGGTGGGAGGGGGAGAAAGTCAGGGGGTGACCCCTCCCCAGGTGGGGGAACCCCTGGGGGTTCTGGGGAAGTTAGTTTGGGGTGTGGGAGTGGAAAAGTGGAGGTGCAGGAGTTGGAGGAAAGTTTGCATTGTCCTCCAGCCTGGGGAGCTGAGATGCAGGAGCAGGGGGAAGGGCAGCAGGCTTTGGAAGAGCTGCAGCTGCAGGGCTTTCCTTTGCCTGACATTGCTGGGGAAAGTGCCATAGAAAGGGAGCTTTTGCAGCTCCTGCAGCCCTCTGAGCAGGAGGCAGTCTCCATGGAGGTGGGAGAGGTGTCTGGGGGTGCTGTGGGAGAGAGGGGGATAGGTGAGGAGAGGGCAGATAAGCTGTGTGGAGCAGTCCAGGAGGGTGCAGGCAGGGAAGGGGAAGGCAGTTTGGGCTTGCCTCCTTCCCCCCAGGTGTCTTATGTACCTCAGGTGGTCACTCACCCGGGAGAGACTTCAGTAGGGCAGCAGGGGGGTGGGCAGCAAGGGGCTGGGCAGCAGGGGTCTGGGCAGCAGGGGGCTGGGCACCAGCCAGGAGAAGGGTGGCAGCTGCAGCAACAGCAGAAGCAGCAGCAGCAGCATAGTGGCAATGAGGGCTTCAGGAGGCCAGTGGGGGCATTTGGCACCAGTGGTTGGAGTCTGCGTGGTGGTCACTCGGTGGAGCGGCACCGGCGTGACCGGCGTGACTGGGACTGGGAGGTGTCTTCCTTCGCCTCCGATAGTAGTCTCTTAAGTGAGAGAGGCAGTTCGGAGATGGAGACGGAGAGGGAGATGCGGGAGGACAGGCAACGGAGGTGGGAGGAGGAAGAACGGGAGCATATGGAGGAAGCACTGGGCATAGCGGGGGTGGAGGCCACAGAGGTGAGCTGGGTGTGGGACGAGCGTCCTTGTCGGACGTTGGAGGAGTGGGCGGAGGATGTGGCGTCGTTTCCCTTTAGTGAAGATGACCTCCTCATTCTCTGGGTGGACTTGGTCCACTGCATTCGGGTGCCGGGTGACCGGGTCAAGCTGCGCAGCTTGGACAAGTTGGGGCAACAGGGGGTTCAGCGGGTCTTGGAGGCGGGGCTGGAGGCCATGGTGGCGGTGCTCAGGGAGCGGTGGTACAATCCCTTGGACCTGGCCTTTCAGGGCAAGGTGGACTTCCTCAGGGCGGCCCGGCGGATGGTGCACTTCCGGCGCTTTAAGCGGCCGAGCACGAAGCCCTTGGCCGCCTTGCAGGAAGAGGGGATGGCCCGGCGGCTGCGTGAGGTGGCTGATTATTGGGAAATGAGAGCAGCGCAGCTGGGGGATAGTGAGGGCAAACGGGCGGAGCACTGGACGTGCTTCCGCTATGGGGACGCTGCATCGCCGCTGACGGCCGCGGCCTTTGCGAGAGGCTTGCGGCTGTTGGTGGGCGGCCTGGAGGAGCGCCGCCGACTTCGACGGCGGTGGCGGGCGATGGATGAGAGCTCGGACTCGCAGCGGGACCGGAGTGTCGGACGGGAGGCGTCGGAGGAGAGCGAGCGACGGGGTCCTTCTGGATCGCCGAGGCGGCCGGCGCGGGGAACAGCGCGGATGGCGGCGACGGGAGCGGGATCGAGGTCGGGAGACGAGCCGGAACGACGCCAGGAGCTGCCGGCGGAGCAAGGTCGGGAGCGGAGGAGGAGGACGCCTGTGCCGGAGACGGCGGTGGAGACACCCGCGGCGATGCCAGCGATCGTGCAGCCGGTCGTGCCGGATGCTGACGACGCGGTGACGGGGCCGAGCTCGTCCCAGGACTCTGGGCAGAGTCAAACACGGACAGATGGAGGGGTGCGGACTTTGGCCCCCCTCCGGGACAATGCTGGGGACGTTGCTGAACTGGCGGCGGGTGGCGGAGACGCTGCTGCTGCTGCTGCTGACGCCCCTCCTGTGGGTGCTGCTGAACTTGAAAGGACTCAGACTCCTGCTGCTGTGAACATTGGGACTGGGGAACGGGCAGAGGAGGCTGTGGACACGAGTGGGCCAGTGAGCGTGCCAGTGGTCGGGCCCCGGGCCACGGAAGGTCCTGGGCCGAGTGGTCCCCGCGCCCCTCCTCAGCCGGAGGGTGGGCGTCTGCGGGCTCCTGCTCCGCCCCGGTCGGGGTCTCTGCCTCGACGACCGATGCAGCCAATTGGCGGGGAGCGGGTAAGGGTGCCGGAGAGTGGCAGTGGCAGGGAGCCAGCCCCGCGGAGCTATGCTTCGGCTCTCTGTGGTGGCGGAGGCCATCGGGGCGCGCGGCCGGAGGGGCCGCAGGGAGGGAGGAGGCCTGGCAGGAGCAGTTGTGGGAGGACGAGGAATTTCTGCAGCGCTTCTTTGAAGAGCTGCCCCAGGAGCGTGACCCCCGTCAGCGCTTCGTCATCCACCTGCGCCACAGGCAGGGGGACCGGGCGCAGGGCTTTACGCGGGAATGGGTGGAGCGGGACTTCCTGGAGGGCTACCTCAAGTTTCCCCCGCACGGCGTCCTGGCGGTGATCTCGCCCCCGGGGATCCTGGAGATTGACGTCTGCCTGACGGACGACGCCACCTACCGCTACTTCTGGGCCCGGGTTCGGGAGGCGTTCCAGAGGGACCCCGACTTCGCCCGGGACGTGATGTTGATGCCGCTGTTCCGTGGGGAGGCCAAGGTCCTCACGGTCTTCTTCCGGACCACGGTGGTTCCGCAGGAGGACGTGGGGATCTGGCTCGCGCAGCGCTGCACGGTCTTGCGTCCCCCGGAGCGGCGCCTCGACGCCCGTGGGTACTGGACGGGCGAGTTCCGGGCGGTGGTGGCGCTGCGCCGCGACGCAGGTACGGGGCGGCTCCGCCACCTCCCCAAGTACTTTTTTATGGGAGCGGACCGGGGGGTCACGCGCTACAGCGGCCAGCCGCCGGCCTGTTTTCTCTGTGGCGCCTTCGACCACATCCGGCGCCACTGCACCTCGGAACTCTGTTCCAAGTGCGGCGTGCGCGGCCACCGCACCGACGTGTGCGATCGGCCGGTGACGTGCAGCCTCTGCGGGGTGCGCGGACACGTGTACCGCACGTGTCCCGCATCCGCCCTCAACATCTGGCACCCGGAGGCTTTCGAGCGGGAGCGGAGGAAGGCGGAGGCGGAGGCTCGGCAGCGGGGGCCGCGAGCAGCAGGGACAGCAAGCGGGTGGGAGAGATCATCCTCCCCGGCTGACGCTCGGGGTCGGGCCGCGGAAGAGGCGCCTGCCGTTTCGCGCCCGGGGACCAGTAGCGGAGGAGGCGGTGGCTGTGAGGAGGTGTGGCAGGTGGTGGGCAGCGGCCGGAAGGGTCGCTCGGGTCCCTGTGCCGGAGGAGGAGGAGGAGGTGCGGGTCCGAGCGGGTCGGCGGCGCTGCCGTCTGGCTCCCGCTATGCCGTGCTCCAGGAGACGGAGGGCGAGGGATTCGCAGAGGAGGAGGGGTCCTCCTCTTCCTCGGACGAGGGGAGCGAGGGGCAGAGCGGCGGTGCCGGGGGTGCGGAGGACAAGCTGTCGCCACGACCGCAGCCGCAACGCAGGGCGCGGAAACGGCAGGCGGGCAAGCACCGGGGAGGCCTGGCGTCTCCCGACTCTCCGGACGCGCCTCCGAGTCCAACGGGTGGCTCCGGCGGGAAGGGGAGTCCCAAGGGGAAGCGGCAGCACAAGCTGCGCAAGGGGCCGCTGGAGGTCCACAGCGCCCAGCTGCACACGGAGGAGCCGAGGGTGGTGCCGGCACGGCCGGAGGTAGGGGGTACACGGGTGGAGGAGGCGGATCCCGCTGCGGAGGTGGAGATGCAGTCGGAGGAGCAGGGGAGCGGCAGTTTCCCGCCCGGTCCGGAGGCAGCAAGGGAGGAGGCGGTCAGGGCGCCGGAGACGGAGGCTCGCGAGCCGCTCCGGTTGTGGATGGCCCCATCCCCGGAGGGGGCAGCAGCAGAGGGGGATGGGATGGTCACGCAGCAGGCGGGCGACCCACCGCCTTCACTGCCCCTCGGTGGCGAGGGCGTGCGTAGGGCTACACCTCTGACATCGGAGGGGGTAGAAAAGATGGGAGCTGCTGGCGATGGGAACGCATGTCGGGGTCCTCGGATTCCTGACCCCCCTGACGGAGTCGGGGACAAGGAGGTGGCGGTGCCCCGGTAGCAAGGGCGGCCTGTGGTTACGGGGGTTTTCTGGTCCATCTCCCTCCTGTGTGTTCTCTCTCCGTCTGCCCTGTTGTAAATAGTTGTACATAGTTGTGGATAGTTGAACCTTTTTGATTCTGTTTTCTGTTGCTGTACCTCTTTGTGTACCTGTTTTGTATTAGTTATGTATTTGCTTTGAACTGCTTTTGTTTCCCAGGTCTGTCCTGGGTTCTGTACAGAGGGATGTACTTCTCCGAGGGGGGTTTGTTTATTTGCTTCTGTGTTTTTATGCGTTGTATTCCATTGCTTTGTACCTTGTCCTCCCTGTTGGCTGTGCTTGTGTTCCTGACAACTGTTTTTACGTGCTGTAGGACGGTGGCTTTGTCCAATAAAAATCATTTATTCCTTAAAAAAAAAAAAAAAAAATCATTTATTCCAAACCCTAACCCTAACCCTAACCCTAACCCTAACCCTCAACCCTCAACCCTCAACTCTCTTCTCTGCAGTGAGGCAGCAGTTTTGGAGTTCCTGAACTGGTGGTCTCTAAGTTAAGTGTTTGAAGGGGGTTAAAGCAAGAGAATTTGGGTGGGATACCCCTCATCATGTAGGGGAACCCCTGGGGGTTCTGGGGAAGTTGTTTTGGGGTGTGGGGGAGGAAAGGTGCAGCTGGCAGAGGTGGAGGAAGGAGTGCAGCAGCAGCCTCCAGCCTTGGTAGCCATGCTGGAGGAACAACAGGGAAAGGAGCAGGAGCAACAGAGGCAAAGTCAGCAGGGAGTTGGGGGTTTGGAAGAGGGCTTTCTGCAGCCTCCCAGACAAATGTCAGCAGGTACTTTAAGTGTAAGCGAGGAGTCTGGGGAGACTCCAGGCTGTATAGAGAAGAATAAGGAAGAAACTTGTGTGGAGAGAGGGGGAGGGGTAGTTTGTGTCTTGCAAAGGAGAGATGTTATGGAGGAGGGGAGAGGTTCCCATAGACAAGAGTATGAGAAGGGCCAGCAGCAACAGCAGCAGAAACAGCAACATCAGCAAGAGACTGCAATTTTTAAAAGGCCAGAGACCTTCCCTTCACGGGGACAGAGCTCTAGTAGAGGGCGACCTAGAGAGAGAAGGGGAAGAGATCGGGATTGGGAAGTAGCTTCCCTTGCTTCTGAAGGTAGTGTACACAGTGAGAGAGGGAGTACAGAGTTGGATGAAGAGGAAGAGGAGATGAGTAGAGAGAGAGTGCAGAGGACTGAGGGGACTTGGGAATGGGACACACGTCCATGTAAAACTCTAGAGGAGTGGGCACAGGACATTGCAGAGATTCCTTGGGGGGATGATGACCTCCTGATTCTGTGGGCAGACCTTGTCCACTGTATTCAAGTTTCAGGGGAGCAGGTGCGTATTAAGAATCTGGGAAAGTTGGGACAGAAAGGGGTGCAGCGAATATTGGAGGCAGCGAAAGAGGTGATTGTAGCGGTTTTGAAAGAACAGTGGGTAGGTTCCCTAGATCAGGCTTTTCAAGGAAAGGTGGACTTTCTAGTAGCGGCCAAGAAGGTGTTGAATTTTCGAAAGTTTAGAAGGCCAAGGATTAGGACTTTTCCTTGGATGCGAGAGGAAGGCATGGCGGGGCTGCTTCACGAGGTGGCTGAGTATTGGGAGAGGAGAGCTGTACACTTGGGAGAAGGATTAGAGGCACGGCAGGAAAATAGGGTTCCCTTTCGCTATGAAGATGGTGAGGCTTCCTTGATGGCCACAGCCTTTGCTAAAGGCTTGCGGCTGCTGGCGGAAGCTTTGGAGGAGAGGCGGCGGAGGCGACGACGCTGGGGAGCGTCTGATGAAGGGAGCAGTTTGGATTCAGGGCGTGGACAGAGAGGAGGGCGTGGTGTGGATGCAGATATGACTGATGATAGTGCTTCTTGGCAGCGACGGGGTCATACGCGCAGTTGTTCCAGATCATCAGGGATGACTGAGGGGGAGTCGATACCAGTGGCGATGATGACGGCAGCGATGGCGGCAGTGACAGTGCCAGTGGCGGCGGCAGTGGAGCATGGAGGGCAGCTGGAGACGATGACGGTGGTGGAACGGACAGTGATGGAGACAGAGACGAGGACAGTGATGGCGGCAGCAGTGGAGGACAATTCATCCTTGAGAGATGATGGGGAGGTGGCCGGACCATCGCATGGACTATCGTATGGACTATCGTGGGGACAACAGAAACAACAAGGGCAAGGGCAAGGACAGGGACAACAGGGAGGGAGAGGGGGGGTGGAGAGGATGCCTCTCTCCCGAAAGGACGGTATTATGGAGAGGGATTTGGACAATGTGATTACGGACATGGACATGGATTTGGGCATGGACTTGAGTATGAATGTGGAAATGGAGGTGGGTGGAGCAGTTGGGGCAGTCAGACATGAGGTGATTTCTGAGACGAGGGGGCGAGCAAAAGAAGTTCGCAGTGATAAAGTTAACCAGCAACGTGCCCCTTCTCTGCCTCGATCACGCTCACCGTCCAGGCAACCGCGGTCCCCAAGGAGGGACATGGGGGCAGTGCAGGCGGTGTAGGTGGGCCATCAAAGACCTATGCCTCGGCTGTAGGGGGTGGAGCTACACGCAGGTCTGCACCAAGGAAAGGTCCTGGGGAGGACGAACAACATGAGGGAATATGGGAAGAGGAGGATTTCCTCCAGCGCTTCCTTGAAGAATTGCCTCAGGAAACCGACCCTCGTCAGAGGTATGTCGTCCGGCTCCGTCACAGGCAGGGAGAGAGAGCTGAACACTTCACCCGGGAATGGGTGGAGCGGGATTTTTTGGAGGGGTATTTGAAATTTCCCCCAACGAGTGTGCTAGCGGTCATCTCTCCTCCGGGGATTCCGGAGATTGATGTGTGCCTGGAGGACGATCGGGGATACCGCCTGTTTTGGAGAAAGGTGCGAGATGCTTTCCGTAAGGACCCTATCTTTGCCCGGGATATCACGTTGATGCCCCTGTTTAGGGGGGAGGCAAAAGTCCTCACCATTTTTTTCAGAACCACTGTGGTTCCAGAGGACGATGTCTGGTTGTGGTTGGCTCAGCGCTGTACGGTCCTGAGACCCCCAGGACGAAAGCGTGACATGAGGGGGTATTGGACGGGTGAATACAGGGCGGTAGTGGCATTGCAGCGAGATGCGCATACGGGCAGATTACGTCATCTGCCCAAGTACTTTTTTATGGGGGCGGACAGGGGGGTGACTAGATACAGCGGGCAGCCACCGGCCTGTTTTCTTTGTGGGGCATTTGATCACATTCGACGGAGTTGTACGTCAGAACTTTGCTCTAAGTGTGGGGTGCGTGGCCATCGCACGAGCGATTGTGATCGCCCGATTACCTGCAGTCTTTGTGGTATTCGGGGACATGCCTATCGACTGTGTCCTGAGTCGGTTATTAATAAAAGATATCCTGAATTTTTTGAGAAAGAACGGAGGAAGGCGGAGGAGGGAGTTCAGGAGGAGAGAGAGACTCGGGCACGCAGGCAGCAGCAGATGGAGAGGGAAGGGAGATCTACCTCTCCGGGTGGACATCAGCCTGCTGCAGGGGAAACAACTCGGGGTCGGGACAATGCAGCAGATGCCCCAAGAGCGGGAACGTCCAGTGGAACGGGAGGCGGTGACCAGGACAAGGAGACAGACTGGAGGCTGGTGTCTGGTCGGAAAGGTGGTAGAGGTGGTGGTGGTCAGATGGAGAGCAAGAGAGAAGGATGCACTGCAGAGCAACAGCAGCGGGACTCGGGTATGGGCTTGTTGGAGGAGGGCAGTAGTCTGGGATCCCGTTATGCGGTGCTGGGGGAAGAGGAGGAGGAGAGTTCAGTGGAGGAAGTTTCCTCCTCAGATGAGGAGAGGCAGGGGACAGTGCTGAAACCGCAACCGCAACGGCAAAGGGTGGGGAAAAAACGGGTGGGCCCAGAGTCCCCGGACTGTCCGAAAGGAGGAGAGATCAAGAGTCCTGTTGGATCCAAAGAGAAGGGGAGTCCTCGGGGGAAACGTAAAAAGAAGCGGCGAAAGGGGTCATTGGAAGTGCAGAGTGAGCAATTACACACGATGGAATCTAGGTTGTCCCCTGTGTTGGCAGTCCAACAGGAGGAGAAGAGTGAACAGGAGGAGGTGGGAGTTGAAGAGGAAATGCGAGTGGAGGAACAAGGGCAAAATGATGGTGGTGATGCTGGTGGTGGTGACTTGGAGGAGGAGGAGTCTGCTGTGATGGAGTCTGGTGTGACAGGGCATGGTGACCAGGTAACCATTCAGCTGAAGATGGCTTTGGCCCTGGAAGAGGAGAGACCAGAGAGAGGTCCGGGAACTGAGGGGTTAGAGAAAGTGGACTTGGACTCCCCCGAGGATGGGGTGGCTGGTAGGGCTACACCTCTGGACCAAGGTTCAGAGGGGGTAGAAATAAATGAATAGGTGGAGGTGACCATAAAGTGAAGCAGGGGAACATTTTGTTACCTTTAGGGGAAACTCATAAGTTGATGTGTGTTTACCTGCTGTGTACTTACCTGTTTTGTACTTCCCTGGTGTGTATACTTACCTGTTGTGTATGCTTCCTAAAATGGTAAGGGGCTCTATCCTGATGACTTGACTGTTCTTCTAATGTTCCTTTTCGCTTCTTGAATTTCTTGTGGAGTTTGTGAAATGATATAAGATGTTAAAATGTTAAAATGTTATTCTGCTATGTTAATATGGGTTTTGACAGTGACTTTGTGTTTATAGTGATGTGAAAAGTGTGCAAGTGTACAAGTATGCAATTTAAGCATTTCAATTTAAGCATTTCAATTTAAGTATTTTAATCTGTCAAGTGGACAGTGATTCATTATGTATGTATGTATGTATGTATGTATGTATGTATGTATGTATGTATGTGGTTTGTTAACTCATATGGTAATGTAGTTCTTATAACATAGTTATGTTATAAGTTTTTGTTATTAGTTATGCATTTGTTGTATGAGTATTTCTATTGGTATGGTGTATGGTTCCTGGGTTTTGTTATATTGTATATTGTATATTGTATTGTGTTGTATATTGTATATTGTATTTTGTTGAAATGTACTTTGTTTCTGCTTTGTTTTGTAATGGGTGTATGTTTTTCGTATGGTAGGATGGTGATTTTATCCTAATAAAAATTGTTTCCTAAAAAAAAAAAAAAAAAAAGATTGTTTCCTAACCCTAACCCTAACCCTAACCCTAACCCTAACCCTAACCCTAACCCTAACCCTAACCCTAACCCTAACCCTAACCCTAACCCTAAGGTGTCAGGCCCTGGTGGCCAGGACTTACCGGAGGGACCTTGCCATTTACCATCGGGCCCTTAATGGGTTCCTCCGAGCTCATCAGCATATTAATGAGGGCCGCCCTTGGGATCAGCGGCGGTTGATGAGGGATGGGGCCACGATACAGCTCTTCCATCAGATGAGGAGAGATGTGCATCGGCAACAGCAGCTCTATCGCTCTAAAGGATCTGTAGTGCAGGAGGGCGAGTGGGAGAGGAACAGGCGGGTCCGAGTGCCGTATCAACGACTCGAAGGCCTTCGGGAAAGTGGAGGTGGTGGGAAGCAGGGACGGCTGCGCTCCACGCGTAAAGGCGTGTTGGAAGTATTGCATGGCTATTATCAAAATATGTATGGTGGGAGACACCTTGACATGGCTACTGTGTCTGCGTACTTGCAGGGGTCAGTGAGTGAACATCAGTTGACAGAGGAGGAGGTCGAGAGCCTGATCCGCCCCGTGGAGGTGGAGGAGGTGCGGAAGGCCATTCGGCAAGGGAGGGACCGCTCAGCCCCAGGTCCAGATGGACTGGGGTATGCCTTTTATAAGACCTATGAGCAGTACCTGACCGTTCTGCTAACTGACTTGTATAATCGGGTGCTCTCTGGTACGGAGTGTTTGAGTAGGGATTTCTATGGGGCTGTGCTTACCTTTATCTACAAAGGAGGTGATTCGACGCAAGTGACCAATTGGAGACCGATTGCGGTCACGGGTGCAGACTATCGCATCCTGGCTAAGGTGCTGAACGGTCGCCTGACGAAAGTGGCGGCAAAGTTGGTCAGTGATACTCAGACCAGTGCGGTCCCGGGGAGGCAGATGGCCGACTCCTTGATCCTCCTTCGAGAAGTTTTCGAGGAGGTTCGAGTGGGGAGGTGGGGTGGAGCACTCATCCAGCTGGACCAGTCAAAAGCCTTTGACCGCATCGATCGGGACTTTTTGGCATGTGTCTTGAGAGCCAAGGGGGTTCCCGAGGGTTTTGTGGGCTATTTAAGAACTTTGTACGAGCACGCTCACGTGACCCCGTGGGTGGACGGGTGCCCAGGGAGGGAGGTCCGTTTGTGGTCAGGACTTCGTCAAGGCTGTCCGCTGAGCGCCCTCCTATATGTCTTGGCATTGGACCCCCTCCTGGTGCGTCTACAGAGGAACACACGACTGCAGGGAGTATGGTTGTCCGCGGGGGGATGGATGGAGGTGGCGGAGGCAGTACCAGCAACGCCGGTGAAAATTGTCGCCCATGCCGATGATGTGAATCTGTTGGTGCGGTCGTCAGCAGAGTGGCGGGTGGTGCAGGAGGAGTTGGTTGCGTACGCAGAGGCATCGGGTGCAGTCATAAATGAAGACAAGTCTCAAGCCTTTGTCCTCCGGCCTCGGGCGGAAAAGATCTGCCGGCGATCGCTGGCGTCTCTCCGGACTGGAGGGTGGGAGGTGGAGTGTGGAGAGGGAGTCTCCGAGGATGAGGTGCAGCATGTGGCCGTATTGGGGGTCCGGTTTTGTTTGTGGGGTCGTGGAGGGGAATTTGACTGGCTCGAGTGGGAAAGGAAAGTGGAGGATAAGTGTCGGTTATGGCGGCCCTGGTCATTGACCATTTACCAACGGGTTCGTTACCTGACAACATATTGCGTTCCTAAGATCACATGTTTGGCAGCAGTCTACCCCCCTCCCAAGGTCTTGGTGGATCGCGTGACAGGACGCTTTTTCAGCTTTATGTGGGGAACAAAATTTTTCCCCTTGTCACGAGCCACTGCGTACAGGAGAGTAGAGGAGGGCGGTCTCGGGGCACGGGCTTTGGGCCCACTGTTTCTGGCCATCTTCTTGGCAGCCAATTGTGGAGGAGTGGTGCGCTGGCAAGAGCAGCAGGAGCAGCAGGGGAACATCAGTGGCGGTGGCAGTAGTGGTGCGGTGTGGGCACGTATTTATGGAGTGCTGAACGGTACACCGTGGGGCCGTCGTTGGTGGAGGGATGAAGGCATGGGCTTTCGTCTCACGCCTGCTCTCAAGCAGGGACTGCCAGAATTTTGGCAGGAGGTGGCAGGTGCGGTGCGGGAGTATGGGGTGGCAGCAATCCAGTGTAAGGTTCAGGGTGCAGACCCTGCATCCTTAAAGCGGACGATTTACACGATGGTGGTGAAAGGGCTACAAGAAAAGGCCGAACAACAGCGGCGACTCAGACGGTCTCGTACCTCTGAGTACCTCTTTCGGGAGGAAGTAGTCAAGGGGAATTTTGCAGACTGCTCTATCCCTTTTAGTCTCTGGGAATTACGCTGGCGCGCCTTTCATCAAGTGCTTCATGTGGGAGCAACCATGCCTTGGTTAGCGCCAGCACGTCAGATATGCCGGAGACCAGCCTGTACGGCCTCGCCGCCGGTTACAGAGACCGTCGAGCACTTTGTAACAGAGTGTGCTCCAGCAAGAGCGCTGTGGAGAGCGGTGGCGGATGCATTCAAGTGGCCGAGTCTGGCCACTCAACATTGGGAAATGGTAGTGTCTGGCCAAGAACCTGCACAAGCAGCCTGGAGGGGACCTCGAACCTCGGTTAATGACAGCACGGGTAGGGTGCAATGGGCGGTAGTCCCATGGTCGGTGGTACGCCTTCTAAACCTTTTTGTACTGCTCGCACTGTCTATTCAGCGAGGCAAAGAGTTGGAGAGCAAGCAGCCCACTGATACTGCTGCCTGGACGCGCTTTGTGGTCTCCCGGGTACATGGGGCAGCGCTTTATGAGAAGGGGGATGGGATGCCATCGGACAAGTGGAGAAAACGGTGGGCTTGGCTAGATGGAGTCCCGCCGCCTATAACATAAGGGATGTACAACAACAACAACAACGTACCGTAAATACATGGTACTTACCTTTGTTGATTCTGGTACTTACCTGAAGTGATGTAATGATGTAATGCTCCTTTGTAATAATTGCTGCTGAGAGCTGGGTTTGTTCCTTTTGAATGACGAGTGCTTTCCATGTCAGCTTCCTTCGCTGTAATCTCTGTTGGAAAATAAAAGGAAAATGTAACTGGTTATGTAAATAGTCTATGGAAACAGTTTCTGGAAATATGTATGTATGGATGCAATCTGTTATGTTTAGTTAAGGCTTATGTTTATGCTTATGGTAAGGCAATGGTGTTGTCTAGTTTATGTATGATTAATGTATGATTGTAGTACTTCTCCTTGTTAACTTTGTATCTTGTTTCTTGTTTCTTGTTTTTTGATTGCTGTTTCTCAGTTTTGTAGAATGGTGCTTCATTGCAATAAAATCATTTCTACCTAAAAAAAAATCATTTCTACCTAACCCTAACCCTAACCCTTAACCCTTAACCCTAACCCTAACCCTAAACCCTAACCCTAACCCTAACCCTAAGGTGCGCTTTAGAAAATTTAAACGACCGAGAACGAGCCCGTTGAATTGGTTACAGGAGGAAGGGATGGCACAGATGTTGACTAAGGTAGCCGATCATTGGGAAAGGAAAGCAATGCAGTTAGGGGAGAGGGAAAGTGAGCGGGCCAAGAACAGAACTGTGTTTCAATATGAGGACAATGAGTTGCCGCTGACGGCCGCAGCCTTTGCCAAGGGCCTGCGATTGTTGGCGACAAGCTTGAGGGAACGGCAACGACGGCAGCGTCGGTGGAAAGCGACGGACGAGGCAGTGATGACGGAGGGTCGACAGAGTATGAGTCCACAATTGAGGGGTGATCGGAGAGGAGAACGTGCACGGGAGGACACAAGTTATCAACGACGGAGTTCCTCCGGATCGCCGAGGAGGACGGTGCGACAGGCGGTAAGGACGGTAGCGATGAGAACGGCGACAAGGATGGCAGCGACAGCGGTGGTGATGGAGGTGGAGCGCTTGCGGTCAAGGTCTAGTTCTGGAGTAGGACAAGGGTGGCATGAGGAGACGGCTGGGACAGTGACATCCGTGGAACAGAGGGAAACAAGAGGCGAGTGGCAGAAGAAGACAATGGTGACGGCGGAGACGACAACGGCAGAGACAATGGTGGAGGCAGTGACGGCGACGACGGTGACGGTGACGACGGTGACGGCGACGGCAATATTGACAGCAGCAGCAGCAATGGGTTTGGATGAAGAGACGACGGCAGCGGTTGCCGGTCTCGAACAAAGCGGTGGATTCGAGGACATTGGTGGGGAGACTGGGAGGGAGAAAGACTATGATAAAGACTGTACTAAAGGTAAGGACAATGCAAAAAAGGACAATATTACAGAAGACAATATTGTGAAAGACAAAATGGTTGAAAGTGGCAATATGGAGAACCGTGATGTTACAGCTAATAGGGAAGGTGGGGAAAGTGATGTGGGGCGGATTGTGCCTGTGACTGAAATGGGGGCCCGGAGAGTGCGGAGTGTGGAGCATCCAGGGACAAGTGGCAGTGGTGATGGTACAATGGGCAGGATTCGGACTGAGCCTGCTCCCCCTCCTTCTCCTCCTCCTCCTTCGTTTCGAAGGCCGAGGTCACCTCTGCCGCGTCGTGTGCGGAACAGGTCTTTGGACGGGGAGAGACCTACAACCAGTAGGGTAGGTGGGACCGAGCGTGTTCCACAGAGTTATGCCTCTGCGGTGGGTGAAAGGAGGGGAGGGATAGGTAGTAAGAGCGGCGCAATGTTTTCGGAGAGAGGTGCGGGAGGTCTTGGCAGAGAGGAGGCAAGGCAACGGCAGGAGGAGATATGGGAAGAAGATTTCCTTCAGAAATTTTTTAAGGAATGGTCACAGGACATTGACCCACGCCAGCGGTTTGTAGTCCGACTGTGCCATAGGCTTGGAGACAGAGCCACAGATTTTACACGGGAATGGGTAGAGGAAGAGTTTTTGGAGAGGCATCTAGCTCTTTCACCGCGAAACGTGTTGGCTGTGATTTCCCCCCAGGGATCCTGGAGATCGATATATGCCTACGAGATGACATGGGATATCGGCTGTTTTGGGAACGGGTGCGGGATGGATTCAGAAAAGATCCCATCTTTGCCCAAGACTTAATTTTGATACCACTGTTTCGGGGGGAAGCCAAGGTAGTAACAATCTTCTTTCGCACCACGGTAGTACCAGAGGAGGATGTTTGGCAATGGTTGGCACAGCGGTGTACGGTCTTGGGACCCCCGGAGTGGCGTCTTGATACACGGGGATATTGGACGGGAGAATATAGGGCGGTGGTGGCATTGGCATGAGAGGCACGTACCGGTAGACTACGTCACCTACCGAAATATTTTTTTATGGGAGCGGATCGTGGAGTTACCCGCTATAGCGGCCAACCTCCAGCTTGTTTTTTATGTGGCGCATTTGACCACATACGTAGAAATTGTGCCACAGAACTATGCTCCAAGTGCGGGGTGCGGGGTCATCGCACAGATGCGTGCGATAGACCGGTCACTTGTAGCTTATGTAGAGCTCGTGGACACACATACCGCTTGTGTCCTGAATCAGCAATAAATACCAACTATCCAAAAGCCTTTGAAAGGGAAAGGGAGAAAGCAGCAGCAGAGGAATTTGAACGTAGAGAAGCAGAAGAGCAGAGACGGCGGTGGAAACAACGGGGACAAGGAATGGAGGCAGAGAGGGAGGGGAGACCGCCTTCGTCGAGCGGTTATCGGTCCGGGGAAGGGGAGGAGGACCGTGAACAGGCTGAGGACATCAATTCGGATATTGTAATGGGATCTGAATTTAGTAAAGGGAAAGGAGTAGGAAAAGGACAAAAGGGTAAAAGTCAAGAAGGTACAGGACAGAAAGGGGAGCGAGAAGAGGAGGTCTGGAAGACGGTGGGGAAAGGTGACCGAAAGGGACGAAGCAAGACTCAAAAAGCAATAGAACGCAAGAGTACGATGGGGGAGGAGGGTGTTTTGACACTGTCAGGCTCACTGTCAGGCTCACGGTATGCATTATTGGAGAGAGGAGAGCGTGATAGATCCGTGGGAGAGGGGTCCTCGAAGGAGGTAGAGGATGTGGAGGAGGAGCGTGAGTTACAGGAGAAAGGTGATAGTGAGTTTGGAGACGCGGGGACAATAAGCATGGAGGGCCCACCCGGAACAGTGGGAGCGAAAGAGAAAGAGACACCATCGCTGGTGCCGCAGCCACAGCGACAAATGCATAAAAGTAAGAGGAGATTGGGAAAGAAGAGGGGTGGTCCCGAATCACCAGATTCTCCGAAAACAGAACTTAAAAGTTTGACTTGTGGACTTGAAGTGGAGGAGGAGAGAGAGAGTCCGAGGAAAAAGCGGGATAAGAAGCGGAGAAAGGGACCTCTAGAAGTTCAAAGTGAACAGTTGCAGACAATTGAGCCGCGTTTGACTCCGGAGGTGGGAGAGGAAAGGGGGGAAGAAATGGAGAGTGTACAAATGGTAGAGACAGAGAAGGAAAAGGAAGAGAGAGTGGGTAACGAAGAAAGAGAGGAAGAAGCGGAAACAAGTGGTCGGGACACTTTCTGTTTGAAGGTGGTATCCTCCCCGGAGGGGGAAGGATCGGAGGGTGGTGGAGATCCAGCAACAGGGAATGATGGGGTGGGAGTGGCTCCAAAGTGTATGGAAGTTGAGACGGAACCCCCCGACCTCGTCCCTCCTTTGTTGGAAGGTCAAAAGGTGACCACAAAAAATACCAGTAGGGCTACACCTCTGCAGTCAGAGGGGGTAGAATACGTAAAAGAAGGGGAAGAGGGGACTGTGGGCATGATCTCGGAATGTATAGGGGGAGGATCAGAGGAACGGCAAGAAACCCAGTCAAGTTCGAGTTCGAGTTCTAAGCTTGGAGGGGAAGCAGGAGTAGTAATGCCGTGAAGCGGAGTGTGGAGGAGAATGTCTGGTGGTGGGATAATTTTGTCATGGAAGGGAATACTAATGAATTTGTCTGGAGGTTGAAGATCGGGACTTGGAACACGCGAGGTTTGAAGCAGGAGGAGAGGAGGGGAGACATTTTAACAGCACTTGCACGGCTTGGCCACGACTTAGTGGTCTTACAAGAATTGGGCTCTTGGGGAGAAGGAGACCGGAGTGCTGCGCAACGACGATGGAGAGAAGGTCCATCTTTCTGGAGTTATTCTCTGGAAGGAATGGGAGGAGTGGCAGTGCTGGTGCGGGCTTCAAAGAGACTTGAGGTCAAGCGGTGGGTTGAAGTGACCCCAGGATATCTGGGTGTCTTAGATTTTAACCTGAAGGGCTTTAATGGGTTGGGGCAGCCAGTGAAACAACGTTTCCGTTTGTGCGCAATATATGGTCCATCACGGACAGGACTGCTTCGCAGTTTGTGGGCTCGTTTGAGGGACCACACCGTGACAACTAGAAGATCAATAATTGTTGCCGGTGATTTTAATAACCGTGCTCAGGAGGAAGATCGGTGGTCTTTGCGACAACAGCAGCAGCAGGTGCAGCCTTTGACACCAGAAGAGCGCCAGTTGCGGCGACTCCTCGAGGAAGATCTGGTGTTGGAGGATAAAGGCTTACAAGTGGAGAATGAACTGAAATTTTTTCCAACATGGTGTAGGGCTACTTTTCAAACACAGTATCCCGAGAGGAAGGGCGTGCTTTTCACATATTATCATCCGTGTGTCGTGAGCCGCCTGGATCGGGTGTGGGCGCCCTTGCTTTGGAAAGTATGTAAGTGTGAGGTGAGTCTGACGCCTTGGTCAGATCACGGGATCGTGACGTGTGATTTGTATGCGGGAAGCATACCGCCGCGAGAACAATCGCGAAGGTGGAGACTTCCCCCACAGTTATTAAGGAAGGAGCAGGAGGTGAAAGAATTAGTTGAGGCGATTGTCGTGGCAGGGGTGGCTCAGGTAAATGGCTCTTCGAAACAACAGCAGATGGTGGCGTGGTGGGAGCAGTTGAAGAGGGACGTGAGGAGGGGATGCCAGGCGTTGGTGGCAAGAACTTATAGGAGAGAGCTTGATGAATATCATCGAGCTCTCAATCGTTTCTTGAGGGCCCATCAGCGAATTAATGAAGGCTGTCCATGGGACCGACGGCAGTTGGCGAGAGACGGGGAGACCATTCAACATTTTCACCAGCGTAGGAGGGAGGTGCGCAGAAGTCTGCAGTGGTATCGGACGAAAGGGCCGATGGTACCGCAAGGGGAGTGGGAGAGGAACCGGCGGCCCAAGGCGCCGAGTCAGCAGCTTGAGGGTTTACGACGATCAGAGGGAGAGGAAGTACACTCCACGTGTGCAGGGATGTTGCAAGTCCTCCATGAATATTACCAGGACTTGTTTGGAGGGCAGGAGTTAGATCAGGCGCAGATGCTGGAATTTTTGCGAGGGGTAGTGCCCGAAGAGGTTGATTGGTTGACAGAAGAAGAGAAACAGAATTTGATCTGTCCGGTGACAGAGGAGGAGGTGAGGATGGTCATTCGGAAGGGGAGAGAGTGCTCAGCTGCAGGCCCGGATGGGCTGGGATATAGTTTTTATAAGACTCAGGAACAACACTTGGCAGCTCCCTTAGCTGAATTGTTTAACCGGGTCCTTTTTCGGTCAGAACGAGCTCCTCATGAGTTTTATGGGGCGATTCTAATGGTATTATATAAAGGGGGTGATCCAACGTTGGTCGCCAATTGGCGTCCCATTGCGGTGACCAATGTCGACTACCGTATTATGTCTGGTGTATTGAACGCTCGGTTGGTAAAAGTAGCCACAAAGTTGGTGTATGGGGCTCAGACGAGCGCGGTGCCAGGTAGGCGCATGGTGAACTCCTTGATTTTGTTACGGGAGGTGTTTGAAGAGGTTCAGATGGGGAGATGGAAAGGAGCGTTGGTACAAATTGATCAGGCAAAGGCCTTTGATAGAGTGAATAGAAATTTCCTGGAGTGCGTTTTATTGTCAAAAGGAGTGCCTAGAACTTTCACGCAATTTTTAAGAACTTTGTATGCCCAAGCGCATGTCACCCCATGGGTGGAAGGCTGTCCGGGGGAGGAGGTTCAACTTAAATCGGGCATCAGGCAAGGTTGTCCGATGAGTGCTTTATTGTATGTTGTGGCCCTCGACCCCTTGTTGCGTTGTATTTGTTGTGACGAGCGCATACGGGGCGTAGGCTTGGTAAAAAATGTAGAAGAGACAGCAAACGTGATGGGAGTAAAAATGGTGGCACATGCCGATGACGTGACGATTTTAGTAGGATCGGAGGAGGAATGGAGGGCAGCACAGGAACAACTGATGTGGTATGCAGCAGTGTCGGGTATGGTGATTAATGAGAAAAAATCAAAAGCTTTTTTCCTCCGCCCCCAGGCGGATACCATTCGGCAGTGTTCGATGGTGGAGTTACAACTGGCAACGTCATGGATGTCAGGGAACGAAGAAGGCTTGTTACCGTCGCCTTCATTACCATCAATCCCATGCTCAATACAGGAGCATGTGTTTATTCTGGGTGTGTGGTTTAGTCTGCGAAATTGCAGGTGGGAGAAAAATTGGATAGAATGGGAGGTAAGGGTGGAGGCGCGATGCCAGATGTGGCAGTTCTGGCATCTAAATATATTCCAACGAGTCCGCTTCTTTTCGACCTACTGCATTCCAATGGCTGCTAGTTTGGCAGCGGTGTACCCCCCGCCAAGAGCTCTATTGGACCGGGTGACTGCACGCTTCTTTCGGCTGGTGTGGAGAACAAAATTTTTCCCACTGGCACGTGCTGTGGCATACAGATGAGTACAGGAGGGTGGACTGGGGGCATGGGCATTAGGCTCGCTCTTTTTGGCCATCTTCTTGGCAGCAAATTGTGGAGGGGTGATACGGTGGTTGGAGAGGTGCGCTGAGAGGCAGGGTGATAGGATGGAGACTACAGTTAAGGACATGGTGTGGACACATATATATGATCTTTTGAACTGTACTCCATGGGGCCGCCGTTGGTGGCTGAGGGAGGAGGTTGGATTCCGATTGACGCCAGCCCTTAAAGCCGGACTGCCAGCGTATTGGCAGGAAGTAGCGGGTTGGACACGAGAGTATGCAATTGAGGCGGGTTCATGCAAGATTCCCGGGAGTGGGATGGGCATCACTGAAGCGTGACATTTATGCCGTGGCGCTTCGACAGATTCAAGAGAAGGCTTATGCTCGCCTTTGCATGAAAAGAGCCCGAATATCTCAATATTTGTTGAGAGAAGATGTTGCCGCAGCTATTTTTGTTGACCGTATGATCCCCTATGGATTGCGGGAATTGCAGTGGAGGGCATTTCATCAAGTCCTCCAGGTGGGGGCAACTATGCCCTGGTTGGCGCCTGTCAATAGAACGTGCAGGCGGCCGGCTTGTATGGTTCGTGGGAGGGAGGAGGAAACAATTCAACATTTTGTGGCTGGATGTATGCCAGCAAAGATCTTGTGGAGAGAGGTGGCAGAGAAATTCATGTGGCCGAGCCTGGTGGGACAGCACTGGGAGACGGTGGTGTCGGGACAGGAACCGGAGCATGGTACGTGGAGAGGACCGAGGGCTTCGTTTGATGAGCGTACAGGCATGGTGAGGTGGGCGGTGGTTCCATGGCCGGTTGTGCGCATAGTTAATCTATGTGTACTCCTTGCACTTTCTATCCAGCATGAGAAGGAACAGCAAAGCAGGATCCCAACAGACCCCAGAGTTTGGGCATGTTTTGTAGTAACACGTGTATGGAGTGTGGCGCGTTACGAGAAGGGGGAAAGGATGGCAAAGGATCAGTGGCGGAGGAGGTGGGCATGGCTTGAAGGGGTAAATCCACCTATTACCTAAAGAAATGGTGGCAAGATGATAAAATAATAAGATTTTGACAAGGCGATAAAGTGGTATAATGATAAAAGGAAAATAACACAATGACAATTATGTAATGTTATGTAATGTAATGAAATGAAATGTAAAGGAAGGAAATGTACAGAAAATACACTGGATATGACAATGACAACAACAACAATAATAAAATGTACTGAAATGGAAATGACAATGACATTGATAATGGAAATGATGAAAGTGATGGAAATGTGGAATGAGTTTACAGTTAATTGTAAATTGTAAATAGTATTTAGTAAATAGTAAATAATTAGTAAATAGTAAATGTTTCTTTGCAATTGACTTGTCTGATACTTGTAGTTGACTTACCGGATAATGGATGTTTGATGCTTCCACTTGGACTTGCTGGACACGTGGAATGGACTAGACCTCATTGTACCTGAAATGGAAAGAGTTTCATTGTTGATTGTTGTATATTTGTATCTTGTTCTTGTATTTTGTTCTTGTATTTTGTTAGTGGTATACTTGTTTGTATACTGGTTTGTAGGATAGAGGTTTTACCATTAAAAATCATTATTCCTAAAAAAAAAAAAATCATTATTCCTAACCCTAACCCTAACCCTAACCCTAACCCTAACTTCGTGGTGAGTGGATGTGTTTGGGCTGTGCTCCTGCTCTTTGACAGAAAAAACGTCCAAACTTCAATCTTCCGCTGAAAATGCCCAGGATCCGAATGTAGGATCAGCTGGGGGAATGTCTCAGGATCAAAACGAGACCATGATGGAGGAGATATCTTGTGTAGAACCTCAGAAAGATGCTGGAAACCAAGAGGTCTCCATGACTGACAAGCATGAAGAAGAAGACAAAATGGCCGCTGAAAAAGAACAGCAAGGTGAGCCTTTTATCTGTACCCTGTCTGTAGAAAAGAGCCAGTACAATCTCTAGCTTCTGTAAACCTTTCAGGCCAACAGGACTTGCAAAGGGATGAAGACATAGAATCCTTTGTAGGAAGAAATATAAGTGAAATTTCTTCAACAAATCTACTAGGCCAGGATGTTACTGACCTTATGGAACCCAAATTGGGTAAGCAGTTAAGCGAGTCCCCTGCTTTAGGCCTATTAGGCCTAAATGTAAATACTGAGCAGAAACAACAGAAAACTATGTTTATTGGAATGCAGACAACATCCAATACGACAGGGGGGGTCCCTAAAAATCCCCAGCAATCTGTGCAGCTCAGTTACAGCTCACAAGTCAAAACAGGGGAATTCCATGCATCACTGCAGACAATAGAAAAAAATATTTCTCCTGTGAAAGAGTTTTCAAAACCTGTAGAGCATTTTACTTCAACAAATCTCTCAAAGACAGGTACTAGGCAAATGACAAAGCAATTATTCTCATCAAAGAAAAATGTGTCTAGAGACCTGATGGGTGAAGAAAAATTTCTTTTGGAAGAACGAGATCGTTCACCTCATAAATCAATGTTAGATTTGTCTTGGGGACATGGTTATGAAGAAAAATCGAGGAAAAAATTTGGTTCTCTTGATTTTGGTTTATCTTTCCTGGGTCATGAAAAGGAAACCCAATTCAAGGACAAAGACAAGGCAACCATTCCCATGGGAGAAACACAAAATTCTATGTTTGATATACAAGTAGAGAATGATCCTTTTCTTTTGCCAAAGACTGAAAGTACTTTAGAAGATGTTGGACAAACTAATAATGATAAAATAGATTCCATTGGCTCAGTGTTACAGTCTTATGTTCAAGACTGTATTTTGATTCATGGTTCAGATAGTGAAGTACAACTATCTAGTGAAGAAGGAAGTGAATCAAGCAAAATTGATGTTATAACAAAGGTTAAGACCAGAAAAAGAAAACTCTCTAAAGAAAGAGAAATTCAAGAAGCCTGGCAAGTGCTGTTGCATAAAGAATTTTATCAGAGTGTTAAAGAAATAATATATCCCAAAGAAATGCATAAATTTGATATGGTAAAACTGTGGGGTTTAATAGTTGCCTATATAGACCTACCAGTAGATAACATGTTTAATTTATCCAAAATGAGCCAAGATGCTTTATGGAATCTTTTAGATAATCAGAAAGATATTATAATGGATATATTAAAAGGTAAACCAAAAAATGAGATTGAACATGAACCTAATCGTGCAAGAACTATAACTCTGGAAATTGTTAAAAAAGTGATAGTATTTAGAAAAGCAAGGACTTCAACAAAGCCCATACCAGAATGGCTCAAAGAACATAATATGATAAAGATGGTGCAACACTTGATCAGAGTTTGGGAACAACCTTCTGAAGGTGCACAAATGTATCATAGACAGCATTTAAAAGAAGGTTCTCCGTGTGTTGACATTCAAATTTTTCTAGACAGAATGAGACATGTTGTTGATAATTTAAAACAAAGACAAAAAATCCAAAAGCAGCAAATACAAGAAAATTTAAATTTGGAACCTAAAACCTTTGAAAAACAATTAGAAGAACATGATGTAGAAATATCAGTGGAAGAATCGTTGATAAATGCCAACTCAAATGAAACCTCTAAACTTATTAAAGAGACAGTATATTTAGATAACACAGATCAAAACAGAGAGATGCAAAGTCCAAAAAATAAAAAGCCAAGGAAAAATAGAGATTGGGCCGAAGAACCCTTTCCAGATAACTTAGACTTGACTAGCGTGGAATTACAATATTTAAGTCATCAACAATCTGAAGAGCAGAGTTTAAAAAATTTACCAAAAGTACAAACTATTGAACAAAAATCCAAAACTGTTTCACACTCTTCCTCTGACAAAGAGAAAACACCTTTACAAAAGGAAGAAAGTATACCAGTGTCACAAGGACATTCAGCACAGCGAAAAACTGTTGAAGATAATTCTTCTAAGAGACCAACACCGACTGACCCAAAAAGATCTTATGCAAATGTAACAGGAGCAAGAAGAACACAAGACCCTTCAACAGGAAGAAGGCGTCCTACATGGGTCCCCACAGACAGACGAGATATTGAAGATGAAGAGGAAGCATACTGGAACAATACTACAGGCTTGGCTTCTGAGGAAAAAAATCCTCGGAAAAGGTTTGTGGTACGCTTCACGTACAAAGGGACCGATCCTGAAAAAGGGACCCGCAAGTATCTTATACAACTTTTTCTGAAAGAAAATTTATCTTTTCCAAAAGAAGATATTGTAGCTGTGATCCAGCTTCCTGGATCTAAAGAAATTGACTTTTGCTTAGCGTCAGAGAGCTCCTATCAACAATTTTGGCTCAGTTTCAAGAACCTTATGTATACAGATGCTTCTCTTTTTAAAGATTATGATGCAGTGCCACTCTTTAGAGGCGATACCAAGGTTCTAACAGTTATTTTAAGAACTACCACTATCCCGGCACAAGACATAGCAACTTGGATCTCTAGACATGCTAACATCTTAATGGGTCCCAGCAAAAAATATGATGACTTTGGAATTTGGACTGGAGAATATCGAACTGTTATTGCCTTTAGAGATGGAGTCACCCAAATACCAAAATATTTCTTTTTGGGGACGGATAGAGGAATAACACGTTTCAGTGGACAACGACCGGCATGTTATCATTGTGGGGCCTATGATCATATAAGGCGTTTCTGTAACACATCCTTGTGCTCCCGATGTGGTAAGAGAGGACATGATTCGGCTACATGCCAAAAAGGCATCTGTTGCAATCTTTGTGGCAAAGTAGGGCATGTTTATTACAAATGTCCGGATGCGTATTACAACAAGCAGGATCGCAAAAGATGGGAACAGATAATGAAACAACCGACCTCAAAAGAAACAGACACCAGAATGGGTGAAACACATCAACAATCAGCTTCTGAGGAAATGGAAAGTCAAACACCAACAATAGAGAAGGGCGTAGATAATGATGAATGTATTCTAAGAGGACAACCCAACCCCATTAATATGCCTGAAGAAGGATCATCTGAATGGAGAGATGTTCGAGAGAAAAAAGGGGGCAAGAGAGCCAAGAAAACAAATTATACACTGTCCATTCTTTCAGTAGATACTTTAGCTAAACAAAACAAATTTCAAACGTTAATGACAGAGGATGACATTGAAGAAAGGGAGAATTCATATGCTTTATCAGATATAGATGAAACTCCTTTTGAAATTGAGAGTATGCCAAACCAATCATCTCCAAAAGAACAACGCAATAAACGAAGTAAACAACGTAGACAAAGTGAACTTTTAATCCAAAAAGGAGCTAATGTTCAGAAAGAAATTGAATCCTTACAAATACAAATACAGGATAAATACTTAGAATGGGATACACTTAATAACCAATTACAAAGAACTAAAAGTCAAAAGCATCACAAAACTTTAAAAGATTCTATATCATTATTGGAAAAAGACATTACTGAACTACAAATGAAACTGAATATAAGTGCATATGACCTTGATAAAACAGCAGGAGATATGGAACAAAGTGGGGAAACCCAAAAAGAAAGTACTATAACTGGACAATTTGACCAAGATAGCGAACAATCTATAATCACTTTAAAACATAGTATTTTAAACCCTAAAGAACAAGAAGATGAAATCCCTCAACAAGTTATTCAGCAAGTGACAGAAAAAACAAAAGATTTATTTGATATCACTGACTTTCCTAGTTTGATATCCCCGAAACCTCCAGAGATTCAAGTTAAAGACTTAAGTAGGGCTACACCTCTGATTTCAGAGGAGGTAGAACGAAATGATGCACAAGAAGAACAAAAAGAAGCAGAAACAGGTATGAAACAAGTAGAGGAAACATAGAAAGTTGAACCAATGAAAAAAAAAATAGGATCAATTTAAAAATAGTTTAAAAATAGCTTATTATTTGTATGGTTTTTATAGAGGTTTCTATATATTTCATTTTGCATATTATGAATACTTCTTTTGATATAATATCTTGTGATATAATTTGAATTATTAATCTTTAACCTTTAATTATTATGGGTCAACTCAACATCATCACCTGGAATACAGGAGGCCTAAAACTTGTAGATAGGCGAAATGAGATTTTGTCAAAGTTGCCCAGTTTAAATCAAGACATATACATCTTACAAGAGACCCATTTTACCAACCAGAAGGAACGGAGCCAGGCCCAGAGGGCTTGGACTCTGGGTCCTTCTTACTGGTCTCATGGTGAGGATAACAAAGATGGTGTGGCAATCTTATTTAAACAAAAACAAAATATGACTGTTGATTTCATTTTGGAAGCGATGCCGGGTAGATTATTAGTGGTTGATTTTACATTAAAAGAACTTTTAACTAATGGGAAGTATGAGACAAAAAGTTTTCGTGTATGTGGAGTTTATGCTCCTACCACAACAACGGGTAGGAAGAAATTATGGTCTCAATGAAAAGATGCATGCAATACAAGAAAAAATTTGATAGTAGCAGGAGATTTTAATAATAGATCTAAGGTGTCAGACAGGAGTAGTTATGTGAATTCAAAAGGAAAAAAACAATATTTTAAAATGCTAGATGCTGAGGAAAAAATGCTACAAGCGTTTTTGGTTCAGAAAGATTTACAAGATAAAGCTTTAATATTGTTAATGAGTTAGATTTCTTTCCTATTGTATGTAGAAAAATGTATTTACGTAAATATTCATCTATACAAGGAGTAAGGTTTATGTATTATCACCCTAAATTTGCAAGCAGGATAGATCGTTTATGGGCCCCGCAAAATTTAAAGGTTCACAAATGTCGTATTTTAATCACACCGTGGTCAGATCATGGCATGCTTACCTTTGAATGTTCTACTAGTCAAATACATCAAAAAGGAAAACCCCTTTGGAGGTTAAGACCAAACAACTTGGACAGGTATGACTATAAAAAAGAAATTGAATCTACTCTAGCAGAACTAGTATCGATATTAGAGTTCTACTTAGATGATCTTGATAAATGGTGGGAAAGGCTAAAAAGAACAGTAGTCAATAGATGTAAAAAATATGAAAGGAACATTTTTAGAAAAGAAATAATTGAATATCATCAGGCTATTAATCAATTTTTAAGGGGTCATTATGAGGCCAATAAAGGTCTCTTAATTAATAGTATAAACATAAAGCGGTCTAAAGAAATTATAGCAGATTTTCAAAGAAAACAAAGAACAAAAAGACTTAACAACAAATGCTTTAGAACAAAGGGAGGAATCATAGATATAGACGAGTGGGCCAAAAGTAGGAAACCTAAAACGTTTGTTGAGTGTGAAGGCTTGAGAGAAAATGAAAATGCTCCAGTAAAATTCCATCCTAAAGAAATGGTTCTCATTATGGAAAATTATTATCGGAAAATGTTCTCAAAAAAACAGATAGATAAAAAGGACATTATACAATTTTTATCAGATTTATCAGAGCATGATTTAAATACAGTTTATCAGGGATTGGATGAAGAAGATATTCAAACTCTTCTTTGTCCTATTTTAGAACAGGAAGTGAAAAAGGCCATAACCAGTGGAAGAGCTAAATCTGCTCCAGGTCCGGATGGACTTGGGTGGAAATTCTATAAAATTTTCAGTGATTGGTTAGTAGGCCCTCTCACCAGAGTCTTGAATTTTTGTTTAACCCATCATACCTGGAATAAATCTTTTTATGAGGGAACATTAATTTTTTCCCCCAAGCAGGGAGATTTGACCCTACTGCAAAACTGGAGGCCTATTGCACTTACGAATGTTGATTATAGAATCGTAACCAAAATTTTGAATGAAAGATTAGCAAAAATTGCAAGTAAGATAGTGATACAATGTCAGACCAACGGTATACCAGGCAGAAATATGACCAATTCGTTATGTCTTTTCAGAGAAATTTTTTGTTTGGTTAATAAAAGAAAATGGGAAGGTAATTTGGTACAACTTGATCAAGTAAAGGCTTTTGATAATATTCATCATGATTATTTGTGGGAAGTCATGTTGTGGAAAAAAATACTATCAGAATTTGTGAATATTGTGAAACAATTATATAAAGGTGCCACCGTAACTCCTCAATTTAGCAGCTGGAGAGGTAATCCAGTTCCTCTCCTATCAGGAGTGAGGCAGGGTTGTCCTTTGAGTTCTCTACTGTATGTAATAGCATTAGATCCTATTTTGGCTAAAGTTCATTTAGATGAAGGTATAACCGGTATAAGTTTACCAATATCAGGTACATTAGGGTTATTTATTAGGGTCCAGCTGAAATGTCTGCGTGACTTCCTCTTTGCCGACGATGCAGCTGTCACTACCCACTCTGCCAAAGATCTCCAGCAGCTCATGGATCGTTTTAGCAAGGCCTGCCAAGATTTTGGACTGACAATCAGCCTGAAGAAAACACAGGTCATGGTTCAGGATGTGGACTCACCTCCCTGCATTACAATCTCTGAGCATGAACTGGAGGTTGTCCATGACTTTGTGTACCTTGGCTCAACGATCTCCGACACTCATTCTCTCGATGCCGAGCTAAACAGGCGCATCGGTAAAGCAGCTACCACGTTTTCCAGACTCACAAAGAGAGTCTGGTCCAACAAGAAGCTGACGGAACATACCAAGATCCAGGTCTACAGAGCTTGTGTCCTGAGTACACTTCTGTACTGCAGCGAGTCATGGACTCTTCGCCCACAACAGGAGAGGAAACTGAGCGCTTTCCACATGCGCTGCCTCCGACGCATCCTCGGCATCACCTGGCAGGACAAAGTTCCAAACAACACAGTCCTGGAACGTGCTGGAATCCCTAGCATGTATTCACTGCTGAAACAGAGACGCCTGCGTTGGCTTGGTCATGTCGTGAGAATGGATGATGGCCGGATCCCAAAGGATCTCCTCTATGGAGAACTCGTGCAAGGAAAGCGCCCTACAGGTAGACCACAGCTGCGATACAAGGACATCTGCAAGAGGGATCTGAAGGCCTTAGGGATGGACCTCAACAAGTGGGAAACCCTGGCCTCTGAGCGGCCCGCTTGGAGGCAGGCTGTGCAGCATGGCCTTTCCCAGTTTGAAGAGACACTTTGCCAACAGTCTGAGGCTAAGAGGCAAAGAAGGAAGGCCCATAGCCAGGGAGACAGACCAGGGACAGACTGCACTTGCTCCCGGTGTGGAAGGGATTGTCACTCCCGGATTGGCCTTTTCAGCCACACTAGACGCTGTGCCAGAACCACCTTTCAGAGCGCGATACCATAGTCTTTCGAGACTGAAGGTTGCCAATACAATAGGGTTATTTAGTAAAAAGAATTTAAATTTAACAAACAAAACTGATATAATGCAGAATCCAAAAGACAAAAAAGTCATGCGGTGGTTAAGTTGGTAGCCCATGCAGATGATGTATCCATTTTGGTTAAAAATAAGGAAGAAATGGAAAGAGTAATTATGTTGTTTAATGATTATGAAAAATGTTCAGGATCAAGATTAAATATTCAAAAAAGTTTTCTAATTTCTTTAAAGACATTTGAAAAAGAAATGACAGTTATTCCAATGAAAGATGTAATTAGTTCAGATTTAAAAATAACAATGAATATGGAAAAACAAGAATTTGTAAAATTATTAGGACTCTACTTTTCAGTTGGAAAAAATGGATGGGAAGTTAATTGGAGAAAATGGTTAGAAAAAATTACAGAAAAAATAAAAATATGGAAAAATTGGACCCTTACAGTGTACCAACGAGCAATTTACGTAAGAACTTATCTATTACCCATGGCAATAAACATAGCAGCGGTGTACCCTCCTCCTCAGTGGTTAATTAAGGAAGCAGATACCTTGATTTTTAAATTTTTATGGGGAACTATTCATTTTCCGCTTGCAAGAACAACAGCATTTAGACGTGTTATTGATGGAGGACTTGATCTGCCAGCTATAGGGCCAATTTCTTTAGCAACCTTTTTATCTTTCAATTTTGGAAAGTGGGCTCAACTGGAATTTCAAGACGCTAAAAGGACAGATGTTAAATTTTGGTTAATAGCATTCGCATATGGTTGGAAAGGAAAACCCTGGTGTAATAAGTGGTGGGAATTAGGTAGTCTCTCTTATAATGTAACTCAGGTAATGAAACTTACAGGACCTGATTACTTATGTGGAATTTATGGAAATGTAAAAAAGTGGAATATAAATGCTGATGTGTTAAAAGAATATGGTATTTCTGTAAAAACAGCAAAAAAGAAAATATATCAACATATACTAGAAAAATGTTACTTTCAACCAGAATTAGAAAAAAAGAAACTTAAAATTAATTTGTGTAACTATTTAAGAGAACCGGATTATCCAATTGAGTATTTTAAGGACAAGAGAGTGCCATTTTATTTGTGGGACTTGAGATGGCGATTATATCATCAAGTTTATGGAGTGTTAGCAGCCAGACCGTGGCTGGCTGTCAATGACCAAACTTGTACCCGAATAGCATGTCAGAGACAATCAGTTACAACAAGACAATGTTATACAGAGACAATAGAGCATTTTGTTAGTAATTGTATCACAGCACAAGAAACTTGGAAGAAATTAGCGGAAAAAATGGACTGGCCAGATTTAGCCAAACAGAATTGGGAAAATATTGTTTCCGGAAAAAATGAAACAGAGTTTTTTACGGGACCAAGAAAGAAGAGTACAAAGAAAAGGAGAAGGAATGAAGACCAACCAACTATGAAAAACTATTGGAGTGTTCCCTGGTCAACAGTTCGCTTAATAAATTTGATAGTATTATTAGCATTAGCGTATCAAAGAAGTAGAGAAATTAAAAGTGGCAAAGAAAGTAATATAAAAAATTCGGTTGAATTTATATTGTTTAAGGTAAGTAGATATGAAAGAGAAAGAATGACGGTAACAAAATGGAAAAAGTTTTGGCCTTGGGACCAGGGAACAACAGTTCCAATAATGTGAAAGAATAACATGAAAGAACAACAACAAATATTGAAGCATTCTTTTATTAGTGATAGTTGGTAAAATGTATTAGCGATAAGTTAGAGAGTTTAATAAAATTGTACTAGTTAGAAAAAATATATATAAACCGAAATGTAACGGACTTTCGTGAACGGGAATGTAAATACAAGAAGTAGTAAGAAAAATTTCAAATAAAAAAAAATATATATACCTAAAATATATATATAAATATATATATACCTAACCCTAACCCTAACCCTAACCCTAACCCTAAGAACAGCCCCACTGGATCAGGCCATAGGCCCATCTAGTCCAGCTTCCTGTATCTCACAGTGGCCCACCAAATGCCCCAGGGAGCACACCAGATAACAAGAGACCTCATCCTGGTGCCCTCCCTTGCATCTGGCATTCTGACATAGCCCATTTCTAAAATCAGGAGGTTGCACATACACATTATGGCTTGTCACTCGTAATGGATTTTTCCTCCAGAATGGACAAGTGGCGGCAGCGGTGGGGCTGGCTGCAGGGGGTGCACCCGCCCATCACTTAGACGGGGCTCCTCGTGCTGTACATATCTGTAAATATCTGTATATATGTCAACATATATACATGTTTTTGTATGCAGTTTTCCAATATCAGTTTAGCGATGTATTTCAGCCAGGATGGACCTTTGTGTTTTTGGATGTGTGTTTTTCCCTTCCTTTCCTTTCTGTTAGCACCAGGAGGGACTTTGTTGGGGGGGGATGGTGCGGTATGGGGGATGTGACTTTGTAGCCTTTTTATGTATTTGAGTTGTATGGGGGAGCTCTGCTTGCATTTTATGTAGCAGGCATCTCCCCTCTTTGTACTTGTATTTTGTAGAACGGTGGTTTTAACCCAATAAAAAAATTATATTTTCCTAAAAAAAAAAAATTTATATTTTCCTAACCCTAACCCTAACCTTGGTTCCAGTGTTCGTGGCAACATTTCTGGCTTACAATTTTGGTGGTTTGGCAGAGTGGGAAGTAAAAAGGCTGAGGCTGAGTCAGAGAACGAACCAGAACTGGAAGATAAATTCTCACCAAACTTACAGATGGTGTGGGAGAGGTTTGGAGCCAGTTGGGGAGAATCCAGATGGGGCAAGAAGTGGTGGATAGAGGGAGAGACAGATTTTGTACTTACTCGGGCACTGAAATTTCCTTTACTCTAATATATTAAGGAAGTGGCCATTTGGATTAAAGAGCTGGGTGTAAAATCAGAAAAGTATAAGGTTAAGGGTATGGTGGGGAAACATTTAAAGAGGATGATTTATGATGACATCGTGCAAAGGAGCATTCAGAATCTGAGGAGCAAGAAACAACTCAAAAGGGCCCGACTGTCAGACTACGTTTTTCAAGAAGAGGCGACCATCGAGTATTTTAGTGACAGGAAAATCCCTTTTAGTTTGTGGGAGATTAGGTGGAGGGCTTATCATGAGGTACTCAAAATAGGTGCTACCTGCCCGTGGCTGCCCAAAAAGCAGAAAAGATGTAAGAGGTTGTCGTGTGCAGGCCCATCTTCTTCCGGGGTCAAAGATTCTCCGGTTGTTGAGACGGTGAAACACTTTGTAAAGGGATGTCACCTAGCTAAAGAATTGTGGAAAGGGGTAGCAAAAGCCTTGAGCTGGTTGGAGTTAGCCGATCAGACATGGGAGTATGTGATTTCCGGGAAGGAACCAGAACAAGGTATGCAAGGGCCAAAAGTACGCTTTTTCTAGAAGGCAGGGTGGCAGAGGGACAGAGTATTGAAAAGTTCCATGGACGCTAGTCTACCTGATCAATCTTTACGTTCTGCTCGCTCTGAGTATACAGAGAGAGAAAGAACTTGAGAGGAAACTGGCTAGGACCAAATGGTGGGTGGAATTTGTTTTCTCTAGACTCAAAGTATAATAATAAATAAGGCTTTCGACCTGGTCAGCAGAGATGGCCTCTTCAAGATTCTCCCCAAGATCAGATGTCCACCCAGGCTCCTCAGCATCATCAGATCTTTCCACAAGGACGTGAAGGGCACTGTTGTCTTCGATGGCTCCACATCAGACCCCTTTGACATCCAAAGCGGCATGAAGCAGGGCTGTGTTCTTGCACCAACCTTGTTTGGGATTTTCTTCACTGTCCTGCTGAAGCATGCCTTTGGAACTGCAACAGAAGGAATCTATCTCCGGACCAGATCAGACGGAAAGCTCTTCAACCTCTCCAGACTGAGAGCAAAGTCCAAAGTCCAGCTGAAATGTCTGCGTGACTTCCTCTTTGCCGATGATGCAGCTGTCACTACCCACTCTGCCAAAGATCTCCAGCAGCTCATGGATCGTTTTAGCAAGGCCTGCCAAGATTTTGGACTGACAATCAGCCTGAAGAAAACACAGGTCATGGTTCAGCATGTGGACCCACCTCCCTGCATTACAATATCTGCACATGAACTGGAGGTTGTCCATGACTTTGTGTACCTTGGCTCAACGATCTCCGACACTCTTTCTCTCGATACCGAGCTAAACAAGCGCATCAGTAAAGCAGCTACCACGTTTTCCAGACTCACAAAGAGAGTCTGGTCCAACAAGAAGCTGACGGAACATACCAAGATCCAGGTCTACAGAGCTTGTGTCCTGAGTACACTTCTGTACTGCAGCGAGTCATGGACTCTTCGCTCACAACAGGAGAGGAAACTGAACGCTTTCCACATGCACTGCCTCTGATGCATCCTCGGCAGGACAAAGTTCCAAACAACACAGTCCTGGCACGAGCTGAAATCCCTAGCATGTATGCACTGCTGAAATAGAGACACCTGCGTTGGCTCGGTCATATCGTGAGAATGGATGATGGGTGGATCCCAAAGGATCTCCTCTATGGAGAACTTGTGCAAGGAAAGCACCCTACAGGTAGACCACAGCTGCGATACAAGGACATCTGCAAGAGGGATCTGAATGCCTTAGAAGTGGACCTCAACAGGTGGTAAACCCTGGCCTCTGAGCGGCCCGCTTGGAGGCAGGCTGTGCAGCATGGCCTTTCCCAGTTTGAAGAGACACTTGGCCAACAGTCTGAGGCAAAGAGGCAAAGAAGGAAGGCCCATGTGAAAAGTCTGAATTCTTTTGTTCTTGTCGTCATGGTCTCTGTATATCCCCTGGGGGCTGGGGATTAGAATAGGCCCTCAGTTTGGCTGTACTTGTCGTAAGAGGCGACTAAACAGCCACCGGGTAGATGGGACTCGTCAGCCTGGGAAGGCAGCTTATCTGAGAGAAGGAAAACTCTGATCCCAAACCTCCACTGCCTTGTGGCTACATCCAGTTATGGAAAAGGCTTCAGGAGTCAACCTCGAGGCAAAATCTGGAGCCGGAGTCCCTGAGGCAGTTCGTGGCTGAACACAATCACATTCTGGCAACTCCTGCGACGCCGCTGGAACCAACCGTATTGGCCTCTGCCTTTCCATTGGACCATTTCAGTGACGTGGAGAGGGGGGATTTGCTGCATGGGTACCAGCCTATCCTCCATACCTACTTTACCCAGGCTTCACGCACTGGAGAGGACACTCTGTTCTAGAACCACCATTCAGAGCGTGACACCATAGTCTTCCAAGACTGAAGGATGCCAACAACAAGGTCTCTGTATGCATTACCTGAGAATGTCTATAAAATTAGCATTCAGGAATCAGAATATTCTGGGACCCCAAGTGTCAGGTAAACTGAGAGTTTAGCATCTGGGTGAGGAGAAGGCAAGTAGACCTCTGAGTTTTGGAGAAGGAGAGGAGGAAGACGACGAGAGGGTAAGTGTACTCTTTCTAACTCTTTGTCTTTCTAACTCCCTGTCTTCTAACCTTAACTTTAACTTTAAATCAACCTTAAAGCAAAATTGAAAGTTAGCACCTAAGGGAGGTACGTAGGTCTACTCTGAGCAGGAGCAGAGTCCTACTCGTGAGTAAGAGCCCAAGGGTCAGGCACTTAAATCAAAGTTGAAAGTTAGCTGCACCTAAGTTAGCACCTAATCGAAGGAAGGGAGGAGGATAAAGTGGAAAGCAGGTTTTTCTACTTTGTTTTAAATTAACCCTATACTCAACCCAAGTTAAACTTAATCTAAGTTAGAACATAGCCTAAACAGTTCAGTAAATTGGGACACAGGATCTAGAAAGCAATAAATAATTAAACAAACTAAAAAAAAAACTAGCTTGAGGTTACAAAACAGTCCAGCCTAAGAGAACAGAACTAGGAGGGAAAGAAACTAGTAAGGGCCAATTCCCAACCACCCAGGCATAGTCCATTTTTAGAATTTCAGCATCACCACCTTAGGAGGTGATAAGAGCCCCATTAGGCTAATCCAAGCACTCCATTCAGGAGCCTGCAGAGTAGGTTACGCCCATCAGTAGCCTTTTGTCTTCCTGAGCTTTTGTAAACTCACCTGGGAAGACCAGCCCCCCTTTCAATCAGGAAGGAAGGAGGGAGGAGGAGCCAGCCAGGAGTATAAAGCTAGGCCTACCATCACGTGAGGCTCTCTACAGACGTGTGGGGCCTCTGGGACCCCAAGTGCCTCTGGGACCCCAAGTGCCAGGTGAACTGAGAGTTTATCATCTGGGAGAGTTCAGCAGCAGGGCGAGGAGGCCAGGGCCCCATACACTGCCCTTCCTCTTCCCTTGAGAAGAGGGCTGCTATCCAGTGTAGGGTTTTTAAAAGGACCCCTAAATAAAACAACAACAAAAACGCTATGCAGTCAGACAGACAGCAGCAGGGTGGGGGCTATCCAGTGTTCTGCATCAAGTGCCACATGTATGATTATATGCCTCTGGGGCATAAGTCATGGGTGTGTCCTCGGTGCAAGGAGCTCCAGGGTCTCAGGGAACGCGTCCGCTCCCTTGAAGCCTTGGTGGCCGACCTGGAGAAGCGCAGGCAGGCAGAGGAAGACCGTGGGGAGACTTCCCGGGACGATCAGGCTTCGTCCCAACCTCAGGCGTGCAGCTCCTCAGCTGCCTGGGTGGGAAGTCTCGGGACTGGAGGACGTCATCCTGGAGAGGAGGGAAACAATCCCCTAGGGGGGACCCCTTCTCCAGGGGATGGGCCCGTATCTGAACACACTCGGGATACTCCTCGGCAGGAGGGGGGTCGGGAGCTTCTTGTAGTGGGGGATTCGATTATTAGAAACATAGAGAGGGGGGTTTGCGACGGATGTGAGGACCGCATGGTGACTTGCCTGCCTGGTGCGAAGGTTGCGGACATCACTTCTCGTCTAGACAGGCTAGTAGACAGTGCTGGGGGAGAGGTAGCGGCTGTGGTGCATGTCGGCACCAACGATGTGGGCAAGTGTAGCTGGGAGGTCCTGGAGGCCAAATTTAGGCTTTTAGGCAGGAAGCTGAAAGCCAGGACCTCAAAGGTAGCATTCTTTGAAGTGCTACCTGTTCCACGGGCAGGGCCAGCTAGGCAGGCGGAGATCAGGGGTCTCAATGCGTGGATGAGACGGTGGTGTAGGGAGGAGGGGTTTAGATTCGTTAGGCACTGGGGAACATTTTGGGACAAGCGGGGCCTGTACAAGAGGGACGGGCTCCACTTGAACCAGAATGGAACCAGACTGCTGGCGCATAACATTAAAAAGGTGGCAGAGCAGCTTTTAAACTGATCCCTGGGGGAAGGCCGACAGGAGCCGAGGGGCATCCGGTTCGGGACTCCTCATCCCTATGGGATGAGGATGGGGAGGTTAGAGAACAACAAGACAAAGGCAGAGTAGGAGAAGAAATTGGGAAAGGTAGCGAGATGGGATGTGATAGACGGTTTGGCACAATGAGAGGATGCGGGGACAAAGGAGCGAATAAGCAGCCCATCTTAGGGCATTCCATGTACAAATGCTTTTGTGCGAATGCCCGAAGTCTACGAGCAAAGGTGGGAGAACTGGAATGTCTGGTGACAAGGGAAAACATTGACATAGTGGGCATAACGGAAACCTGGTGGAATGCAGAGAATCAGTGGGATACCGCAATCCCGGGCTATAAACTCTACAGGAGGGACAGGCAGGGGCGTGTTGGAGGTGGGGTGGCCCTTTATGTTAAGGAAGGGATAGAATCCAGCAAAGTAGAGATTAAAGGTGGGTCCGACTCCACCGTAGAATCTCTGTGGGTTAAATTACCAGGCTTGTGCAGCGATGTAATACTGGGGCGTGCTATCGTCCTCCAGACCAGAAATCTGATGGGGACCTTGAAATGAGGAAACAGATCAGGGAGGTGACAAGGAGGGACAGGGTTGTAATCATGGGGGACTTCAATTATCCTCATATTGACTGGGTCAATTTGTGTTCTGGTCACGATAAGGAAACCGGATTTCTTGATGTGCTAAATGACTGTGGCTTAGAGCAGCTAGTCACGGAGCCCACCAGAGGACAGGTGCCTCTGGATTTAATATTGTGCGGTATGCAGGACCTGGTTAGAGATGTAAACGTTACTGAGCCATTGGGGAACAGTGATCATGCTGCGATCCGTTTTGACGTGCACGTTGGGGGAAGAATACCAGGCAAATCTCTAACAAAAACCCTTGACTTCCAACGGGCAGACTTCCCCCAAATGAGGAGGCTGGTTAGGAGGAGGTTGAAAGGGAGGGTAAAAAGAGTCCAATCTCTCCAGAGTGCATGGAAGCTGCTTAAAACAACAGTAATAGAGGCCCAGCAGAGGTGTATACCACAAAGAAAGAAGGGTTCCACTAAATCCAGGAGGGTGCCCGCATGGCTAACCAGCCAAGTTAGAGAGGCTGTGAAGGGCAAGGAAGCTTCCTTCCGTAAATGGAAGTCTTGCCCTAATGAAGAGAATAAAAAGGAACATAAACCTTGGCAAAAGAAATGTAAGAAGGTGATACTGGAGGCCAAGTGAGACTATGAGGAACGCATGGCCAGCAACATTAAGGGGAATAATAAAAGTTTCTTCAAATATGTTAGAAGCAGGAAACCCGCCAGAGAAGCGGTTGGCCCTCTGGATGGTGAGGGAGGGAAAGGGGAGATAAAAGGAGACTTAGAGATGGCAGAGAAATTAAATGAGTTCTTTGCATCTGACTTCACGGCAGAAGACCTCGGGCAGATACCGCTGCCCGAACGGCCCCTCCTGACCGAGGAGTTAAGTCAGATAGAGGTTAAAAGAGAAGATGTTTCAGACCTCATTGATAAATTAAAGATCAATAAGTCACTGGGCCCTGATGGCATCCACCCAAGGGTTATTAAGGAATTGAAGAATGAAGTTGCAGATCTCTTGACTAAGTTATGCAACTTGTCCCTCAAAATGGCCACGGTGCCAGAAGATTGGAGGATAGCAAATGTCATGCCTATATTTAAAAAGGGAAAGAGGGGGGACCCGGGAAACTATAGGCCGGTCAGCCTAACATCCATACCGGGTAAGATGGTGGAATGCCTCATCAAAGATAGGATCTCAAAACACATAGACGAACAGGCCTTGCTGAGGGAGAGTCAGCATGGCTTCTGTAAGGGTAAGTCTTGCCTCACCAACCTTATAGAATTCTTTGAAAAGGTCAACAGGCATGTGGATGTGGGAGAACCCGTGGACATTATATATCTGGACTTTCAGAAGGCGTTTGACACGGTCCCTCACCAAAGGCTACTGAAAAAACTCCACAGTCAGGGAAATAGAGGACAGGTCCTCTCATGGATTGAGAACTGGTTGGCGGCCAGGAAGCAGAGAGTGGGTGTCAATGGGCAATTTTCACAATGGAGAGAGGTGAAAAGCGGTGTGCCCGAAGGATCTGTCCTGGGACCCGTGCTTTTCAACCTCTTCATAAATGACCTGGAGACAGGGTTGAGCAGTGAAGTGGCTAAGTTTGCAGACGACACCAAACTTTTCCGAGTGGTGAAGACCAGAAGTGATTGTGAGGAGCTCCAGAAGGATCTCTCCAGACTGGCAGAATGGGCAGCAAAATGGCAGATGCGCTTCAATGTCAGTAAGTGTAAAGTCATGCACATTGGGGCAAAAAATCAAAACTTTAGATATAGGCTGATGGGTTCTGAGCTGTCTGTGACAAATCAGATCTTGGGGTGGTGGTGGACAGGTCGATGAATGTATCGACCCAATGTGCGGCAGCAGTGAAGAAGGCCAATTCTATGCTTGGGATCATTAGGAAGGGTATTGAGAACAAAACGGCTAGTATTATAATGCTGTTGTACAAATCTATGGTAAGGCCACACCTGGAGTATTGTGTCCAGTTCTGGTCGCCGCATCTCAAAAAAGACATAGTGGATATGGAAAAGGTGCAAAAGAGAACGACTAAGATGATTACTGGGCTGGGGCACCTTCCTTATGAGGAAAGGCTACGGCGTTTGGGCCTCTTCAGCCTAGAAAAGAGACGCCTGAGGGGGGACATGATTGAGACATACAAAATTATGCAGGGGATGGACAGAGTGGATAGAGAGATGCTCTTTACACTCTCACATAACACCAGAACCAGGGGACATCCACTAAAATTGAGTGTTGGGCGGGTTAGGACAGACAAAAGAAAATATTTCTTTACTCAGCGTGTGGTCGGTCTGTGGAACTCCTTGCCACAGGATGTGGTGCTGGCGTCTAGCCTAGATGCCTTTAAAAGGGGATTGGACAAGTTTCTGGAGGAAAAATCCATTATGGGGTACAAGCCATGATGTGTATGCGCAACCTCCTGATTTTAGAAATGGGTTATGTCAGAATGCCAGGTGCAAGGGAGAGCACCAGGATGAGGTCTCTTGTTATCTAGTGTGCTCCCTGGGGCATTTGGTGGGCCACTGTGAGATACAGGAAGCTGGACTAGATGGGCCTATGGCCTGATCCAGTGGGGCTGTTCTTATGTTCTTAACTACAATTCCCAGGAAGCCTTGCAGGTCTCTTGTTATCTGGTGTGCTCCCTGGGGCATTTGGTGGGCCGCTGTGAGATACAGGAAGCTGGACTAGATGGGCCTATGGCCTGATTCAGTGGGGCTGTTCTTATGTTCTTATGTTCTAATATGTGAGATGCACAGATAGACAAATGCTACAACCTATAGTAAAAACTGTGAAACAGTGATTGTGGTAAGAATCTGGGCACCTGGTAAGGGCATCTGGGGGATGGGGAATTGCAGGGGGGAATGTTCCTTGGGGTTCTGCAGGAGAGAATGTTTTGCGGGGGGATGGTCCCTGGGGTTCTCTCTGCTGCTCATGAAAGCCAGCACTTTCCCTGCTGCTCTGCAAGCCACGGTGACTGACCCACTAGAAGTCTGCTCCATTTCCATTGGCTAAATGCCATCATCTGCTGAATACAAAGGGAGGGGGTTACCTAGCAGGACCCCCCACTGGATCCATCTCTCTGTCTTCCCCACAGGAAAGAGATCCCACAAGTGGAGAATGAAGGCAACCAGCCTCTCCTGCAGGAGGAGTCTGTGAGAGTCACGCTCTGAAAAAGGCTGGTGCCTGATGGGGCAGAGATGGGGGGAGAGACTGCATTGCGTAGTGCGAGTTCAAGGCAGCCCCAGAGCCATCAGCCTGTGTAGTATATACAATGTATCCATGCAGGCAGTCGGAGTTCTTTTGTTTGCACTAAACTGGTTAATCATTACTCCATCCTATTGGCTTTGCAGGTTAATGACTGCCCCGGTATCTGCAAACTGAACTCCCTTGAACTGGGTTGGCCTGATCTGAGCATTCAGGAGGCAAATGGCCACTGCCGGAACAGGACTCTCTGAGCTTCTGCGAACTGCGTGGGCAGGAGTGCTTGAGAGGTTGGTGGCGCAGCAGCCAAGAATTGCCCTCAGTGTTCAGGCAGGGAAAGGACAGGGAGGGCAAAAGGCTCTCCCCCGAATTCCCCTGAGTGTTGTGGCATTTCCCAAAGGCCACAAAAGTGCTCACTGCATTTCCAGCTTCGGAAATGTGAATAGAGAGCCTGCAGAGGCTGGCAAGCCAGTGGCACATGTGCCCTCTTCCTTTGTGTTAGGAGGAAGCTGTCTTGCCCCCCAGCTCAGCACTGTCCACAACACATTCTCTGGGCATTCTGGCAGAGAAGGGTAGAGATGGGCTGGAGTCACTGCAGCAAGATTCAAGTTGAATCCTGAGTGCCCACCCCCTGTGACTCGATTCGTGCACGAGTCATAGTGCGCCCATGGCGACTCGCCCCAGAACTTCCCGAGTCATTTTGACACGAGTCAGAGTCTTTTGTGACACGAACCGCGGCACGAGTCAGATGCAACTCCCTGGAAAAAGCAACCATTTCATTTATGTAAACAAAAACTGTGCTGGTGGTGTCATTCAAGCGAGCGTAGCAGTGTAATGAGTACAGAAAAAGAATTGGTTCCATACAAATCCCAGAGACAAAATGGGATTCCCCCATTCACATCACAACTTCAGCAGGAGCACCAAGCACACCAGGGCAGGGAGCAACAGGGACTGGGAGGCGCCTGAGCTCGGTAAGGCAGAGGTTGGGACAGACTACATTGGAGTGAGGACAGAAGCAGTAATTGGGAGGAAGGCCATGCGCAGCAACTGGGAAGCTTGCCAGTATGATCCAGTCCTTTGCAACTCTACTCGGAAGTAGTTCCGTTGTGGTCGGTCATTCCACAAGCCCGCTGCAGCAATGAGTTTCTTTTTGATCACCAGGAACTGCCTCCTCCACCACTTCCCCACCTCCTCCTTCATGAGCTTCTCCAGCTAAGGCAAGAACCCCACCCCCATCCCTTGGGCTCCTTCTCCCCTCACTCGTCCAGAGAAAAAAAAACCTTCATCCAATGATCTTCAGTTCCTTCCAAAATGGACAAGAGGGCCTGCTCCCATATCCCTACTCCCCAGCACCTGCTCAATGCAAAATGAAAACATTAACCCTTCCCTGCTGCTCGCCTGGTCTGAATGATGGCACCACAAGGTCTTTCATGTGCCAAAAAAGTAAGCAAGCACACCCAGACTTGGGACTCAAGTTGTTTGGATTCATGACTCATTTCCGAGTCAATTACCTGAGTCCTGAATCATTGACACATGTGACTTGAGTGTACATTAGTCAATAAAAAACTCCCATGTGAGTCCTGAGTCTCGAGTTCCCATCTCCGAAGAAGTGTCCGACTTTTCCAGCTAAGAGGCACTACTGGGGACTGAACTTGAACTCCAAGTACAACTAAACTTAAAAGACAGCATTCTCCTTCCAAGAAAACCGTCCCCCACCCTAGGAAGGATGCTCATCTGGGCAGAGAAGAGCAGCCCCAACTCTCCCAGTGCTAGGGAGACACCCAAAGCTGGTCAATTTTCTGAAACCCCAGGCACACTGGCACAGCCTCAAGGCTTGGCAGAGAGCAGATCACAAGTCTTCTGTGAACAGGGTGTGCAGCTGTTCATAGGATCAATTGAAAACAGAAAGAGAAGGAAAGGTCAGAGAAGTTCATTTCTGGATCTCAAACAAGCTGAGCTATGTAATGGCTAATCTTATCTACTCAAAGAAACCTGGGATTCTAATTGGTGAACTTGCACTTGGAAGTTGGCTTCACAAAGAGTACATAAAGCACAGATTGTGACACCTAAACTCCACTGTGGAGCAACCTGAACTCCCTGACAGCCTCTATCATGGAGCCTCTGGGGGCAGCAAGTGTCTTTCTGACCATCTTCCTCTCTTGCCTTGTATTCTTGGCAGCCTGGAGAAGGAGCCTAAAGACTGGAAAGCTGCCCCCTGGCCCAGCCCCGTTGCCCATCCTTGGCAACGCTCTGCAACTGAAGACAAATAATTTGTGTCAGACTCTCCAAGAGGTAAGCTGGACATCACCCCCGGCATGAAAAACAGGTGAAGCAATCGCAGGAAACTGGGGGTTTTCACCATGGTGCAGCTCAGTGCACAAGATTCAAGCTACATATGGAAGGCAGGGCAGATCCAGTCACCTCAGTGGTGCTTCCCTTTCCTTCCTGCACTGACTGTAGATTGTTGGCAGTTTTCTGAATGGAGACTCTGCACTTGTGGTCTTAAGTACAGGGCAGGTGTGTTTGTGGCCTCCCCGCATTTTGAATAGCTGCTCCTTGATTGGACTCAAACTGTTTCCAGGTGCAGGTGGCAGACAGACCAGGTGCTTCAGAACTCTGCCAATCTGGCTGCCATCAGTGAACCAGGCGGGCTCTCTGCATCCGCTGAGTGACCCTTCCAGAGCACCCCAGCTGTGCCTCCTGTCTTGTATTTCCCCAGCTCGGTGAGAAGTACGGCCCGGCATTCACACTACATTTCGGAGCGGAGCGTGTTGTGGCACTGTACGGCTATGAGGCGATAAAAGAGGCACTGATTGACCGTGGAGAAGAGTTTGTGGCCAGGGGAAGTCTGCCCATAGCTGACAAACTCAACCGAGGACTAGGTATCTTATGCTCGTCCATGTGTGGGGTGGGGGTGGGGGTGGGGGTGGGGGTAGAGGTCAAGCCACTCCTTCTGTATTAGTGAGGGCAACTTCCAAAGTGGGGGGGGTCTGTGTGTGTGTGAGAGAGAGAGAATTCATAGAATAAAGTTGAGCTGCCCATCCTCCCAATTTGAAGAGATCCTTTAGTGTCATCTGCAAACTTAGACACCTCGCTGCTCACCCCTTTCTCCAGGTCATTTATGAAGAGGTTGAAGAGCACCGGTCCCAGGACAGATCCTTGGGGCACACCGCTTTTCACCTCTCTCCATTGTGAAAATTGCCCATTGACACCCACTCTCTGCTTCCTGGCCTCCAACCAGTTCTCAATCCACGAGAGGACCTGTCCTCTAATTCCCTGACTGTGGAGTTTTTTCAGTAGCCTTTGGTGAGGGACCGTGTCAAACGCCTTCTGAAAGTCCAGATATATAATGTCCACGGGTTCTCCTGCATCCACAGGCCTGTTGACCTTTTCAAAGAATTCTATAAGGCTCGTGAGGCAAGACTTACCCTTACAGAAGCCAGGCTGATTCTCCCTCAGCAAGGTTTGCTTGCCTATGTGTTTTGAGATTTTATCTCTGACACACCAGTTTTGAACATTCTCTCTATTTCCAAATCAAGGCAAAGTCTTCATTCAAGGCCTTAACAGAATATTGGTAGCCTTTTGGCCCAACTCTCAATCTTTGAACATTTATTTCGTAGCGCTAATTTCTCTATCAATACAGTAACTAGTTGGACTGTGGGGTGAGGGGGCAGCTGAGAACTAGCAAATGCCTTGTCATGGCAGAAGCAGATTAGGTGGAATCAAGCACACAGGTATCAGGTGAAACTGACAAGGTAGAACCGCCTTCTGCTGCAGTCAGGCTTCTGCTCACCAACAGAGAACATTTGAAGCAAGCCAGCAAGCAAACCTGGATTTGATGGGTTTGGCGCTTTGAGAAGTGGTCCAGGTACAGTGGTGGAGCAGGGCTGGGATGGAAGGGGCAGTCTGCAGTGGGGAAAGGCCATGAGGGCAGGTTCAGGCAGTGCTGCATCATTTGCCTGCTGAGGCAGCCCCTCCCAACCAGGGTCCTTTGAAAAGTGCCATCACCGTGTGAGGCGCTGAAGCACTCACAACCCATGGGCTTTGCCTCTCATGGTGGCAGTGCTTTCAGAAGGACTCCAGTAGGGAGGCTCTGCCTTACTGCCCCCCCCCATCCACCGCATGTCCCTGCCACACTGGCTGGCACAAAAATCCGTTGCCAGCGCTACCCTGGAGACTACGTAAAAGTCCATGGAACAAGCACGATGGTCTCCTCAATTCCTCCCCCTTCACTTTTGCACCCTTACCCCCTTCCCTCTGAGCAGAGACTGCTGCTGCTGCTGCTCCTCCATGAGGGTAGATGTACTGAGGCATGTAGCCAGTGGTGTCGCTGGGGGGGTGCGGGCCACACCGGGTGACGCACCAGAGGGGTGACGCCCTGGGGGGATGATGCACTAAAATCACGGCTTTAGGAGCTACCCCATCATGCCATACACGGTTGAATGTGGAATTCCCAGTGGAATGCAAGGCAAAAAACCCAAGTGAAATAGCTCCTTTCCTTCAAAAGTTTTGGCCAAAAAACCGGGAAGAAAAAATGCATGGAACCCTATGGAAAGTGAAAGTGAGCCGTATCGTGCGTTTACTCGCAAGTACGCGTACTTGCCATAGTCTGTCGGAGAGGACAGGCTGAGAGGAATCCAATGACACTACAATGGTCCTGATCCAATGAATGCAGCCCCCCAAAAACACCCAAGAAGGAGGTCCCTCCCTCCCAGCTGCGAGTCTGTTGAGCCTGAAACAAAGCCATGTGGCTGCGTTTACTCGCAAGTAGGCAAATCTGCCTTAGTCCGTCAGAAAGGGCAGGCTGAGAGGACTCCAACAAAGTCAGAATGCTCCTGATCCAATGAACGCAGCCTCTGAAAACACCCGAGAAGGAGGTCCCTCCCTCCCAGCTGCAAGTCTATTGAGCCCTATGGAAAGTGAAGCAGCCTCACGGTCTCATTGACTCGTTAGTAGGCAGACATGCCTTGGCTGGTGGTCAGGCCAGGCAAAGGGGAATGTGAGGACACCAGAATGGTCCCAATCGGATGGAACTGGAGCGCAACAAATGCTCCAGAAGGCAGCCTCTCCCCTACACTAAAAAGGACAAAAAAGAGGCTTGAACTGGCAAGGGGAATGCTTTCTATTTTGTACTTGCAAAGCCAGGAGGTCTTTATCTTGATGTGCCTGAAATAGAAGAACTTAAAACTGGGCACTGGAGAGGGCTGGAAATCTCACTGATTCTTTTGGGGGGGGGGGGAGGTTATTGCAGGCAAATTCACTTGGTGGAACAGGACTGGCTCCCCCTTATTTAATTATTTCTTTTATTTTAATTTAATTATTTATAATTATTTATTTTAATTTGCTTTGATGATGTCACTTCTGGCCATGATATCACATCCAATGGGTCCTGGACAGATTGTCCTTATAAAAAGTGGGTCCCAGTGCTAAAAGTTTGAGAACTGCTGCAATAAGGTGTTAGTAAGTTCACATGGGGGGGGGTGAGACTCTACAAGTTTTCAAAATCACTAAAATCAGAGTCTGGAGGAATCATGGCTCATGCTCAAGACCATCATGCTGTATATTAATCAATGTGTAATTTCATGCAGAATGCAATGAAACAAACCACATAGAAATATCTGTGTTCTAACAAGAGGTACAGCCAAAAAACAGTGGGGGTGGGGCGATGGTGCACCTGGGGTGTTGCCCCGCCCACTGCATGGGGTGACGCGCAGGCCTCCCGCACCGGGTGACGCGAATCCTAGTGATGCCACTGCAAGTAGCTGATGAGGCCCAGTGAGATGGCCACAGACAGGTGTGAGTGTGTGTACCTTGTCTTGGGTTTCCTCTTTTCCATTTTGCGTGAGGCGGAGCAGAGCCATGCCACACTTTGAGCTTCAGCCTGGAGTGGATGGTGAGAAGCAGGCTTGTGTGTGAGAGAGAGTGAGGAGAAATGTCTCACTGATCAGGCCTTGCTGTGCTTGCTGAGGGGTCCAACCAAGGGGCTTGCAGACCCTCTTGGGGAGCAACATGGAGGCCAGCTCCATTCCGGCAGCATGCATGAGAGGGAAAGAGTACAAGTGCAAGCCCCTTTGCCTGGCAAAGTGCACACCCATCATTTGTTTGCTCCTTTGTGTCTGCTGCAGCAGTTGGAGGGATTTGGAAGCAGCCCCAGAGGCACTCGCTCTCGCCAGCCATTGGGTACCAAGCACCTCTCTTGCCCCTCTGCACCCCAAAAGGAGTTTCTTCCCATCAATCTCCTTCCTTTGCTGCAGCAACAATTCACCTTTCTCTTCCTCATTGCCCCTTTGGACGCAACCTGGTAATTGCCCAGTGCCATTCAGGCGGATTCAATCACAGAGGAGAGTGATAAAAACGGGAGGGGGGCTGTTCAATATTACCTGCCCTGGTGTCGTGCAGGAGCTGCGCCACTGTCTGGGAGAACAGCCGTGTGGGCTTGTGTGCCTGAGCTCAAACCAGCGATTGTTGGGGAAGGCCAAGGTGCCAAACTGCTGGTTCATGAGAAGCTGTTGCTGCCCGGCTCATGGGTGTCTCTTTGCAGGTGTCATATTCAGCAATGGGGAGAGATGGAAGCAGCTGCGGCGCTTCACGCTCACCACCCTGCGCAACTTTGGGATGGGAAAGAAGAGCATTGAGGAGCGGATCCTGGAGGAAGCCCAGTATCAGCTGGAAATGTTTCGGGACACACAAGGTGACTAGACCCCAGAGCTCTGGCATAGCCAGAGGGGGGTGGGGCACTAAGTTTTGCAAAACTTAGTGCCCCCCCCAGCTACGCTAGTGCCCCAGAGGCTTCTTTCAGCAAGGGGGCTGATGGAATCTACCACCTGCAAGCACAGCCGCAACCGCTCTCTCCCTTGTGCAGTACCCATTCCTTGCACCTGGCCCACTGCACTGCTCAGTTTTCTCTCAGCTGCAGATCAGACCCCACTGAGGATGCAATCCTATCCTTTGCTGGAACAGGCATGCGAAGAGGCTGACCCCTATGAGTCTCCTCAGACTTGTACCACCTCCTGAGGAGGCACAAGTCCAAGGAGAATGGAGTGACTTGAAGCCACTCCAAGCTACCTGGGAACAGGGGTTGGGATCCAGCATAACTGCTGGATCCCAGCCCCGCCTCCCACTCCCCACCCACCAGCCCCCTGGGCGACCCACTGCCCACTCTCCCCCTGCCCAGTAATGCCTCCCTCCCGCCTCCTCCCCGCCCACCCCAGAGCCTTGCATTGGCCCAGCTGGGCTGACACAAGGCTCGCCAAGGAAGCCGGTGCAGAGGCTTCTGTCAGCCTCCACAGGCTGGTGCACCTCCATGTGCCAGCCCGGCTTACTCCTGAGGAGGTGCAAATGTGCTTTACGGCACATGTGCAACCCTCCTGGGCCGGCACAAGGGCCTTGCGCTGGCCCAAGTGAAGGGCAGGATTGCGCCCTTTGTCAGTGCTGGAACCAGGGCCCAGCCTGCCTAACAGTGGTGGGGAATTGTTTGGAGACCAACTGAGCGGTTTAAGATCCATGAGGAGAAATGGGTGGGTTGTCAGCACTCCTCAGTTTTCAGGAGAAGAGTTCTCAGTTCTCTTCTCCTCAGTGAAGAATTGTCCCATGAGGCAATGAGTGATTATGGGCAGATGCCACACCAGAGACACCTGCTCTTTGCACACCAAAGAGTGCCTGCCTGTGCCCAGCTTCTGCCTCAG